>NC_056734.1:86145429-86362929 GCF_019279795.1 Protopterus annectens | reverse complement strand
GTTCAGCATTTGATTCAGTAAGTTGGGACTATCTGTTTACCTTACTGAAGTGCACAAATTTCTCTGATGCATTTGTAAATTTAATTGAGCATTTATACAAATGAACGCTGGCTTATATTAAGGTAGGAACATATGTTTCACAAAAAATTCCCATTCTTAAAGGTACAAAGCAAGGATGTCCACTTTCTCCACTATTATTCACTTTAGTAATGGAGCCTTGGGCTAATTTGATTAGAAACAGTACTGGCATAGAGGGTTTTGAAATAGAAGAAAATACAACATCAAAAATTCAACTTTTTGCAGATGATGTTCTAATTACATCAGCAGGATCTAATTCTTCTATGCAGTCTTTATTTGATAAAATGATGAATTTTAAAAGTATTTCTGGTTTAATATTCAATGAAGAAAAAACTAAAATACTACCTATATATACACAAAGAAATACTCTCATTAGTGATTTTACTAAATATGTAGCCAACTCAGGTCAGATAACTTATTTAGGTATAATACTATCTAAAGATATTAAATCTATTATATATAATTACTATAATACCTGTTTTCTTAATATACAAAATCTTTTTAATACCTGGAATAATATGTTTTTTACTATGGAGGAGAGACTTACAATTATTAAAATGATAATATTCCCCAAGATTTTATACTTAATACAATCAATAATACTTTCACCTACAAAAATAACTATCAAGAAACTGAATACACTAATGTTAAATTTCTTATGGGCACCTAATAGACCTAGGATTGCATTAAAGAAACATACTAATAGCTGGTCTCAAGGGGGTATTTCTTTTCCAGACTTTAATTTATATATTATCTCTTCTATTATAAAAGTTATTACTTTATTAATAGATCGGTCATATGTCGCAAAATGGAAAGATTATTGGGAGCTAATTAGTATGCACTTCATGAAAATCTCCTTAACACATAAAAATATGATTATAAATAACTCCATGCTGTGGTTGCTAAAGGAATTTTGTACTTCACCTATTACACCTAAACATATGGTCTGCTACCCATTAAATATTATTATTAGTTATCGTAACTTTATATTCATGCACCCTAAGTATAGGGAATGGAATTTTATTGTATTTCCTATAATTTATACTCAGGGTATGCTTATGGCATCTACTTCTGAAGGAGCTCATTTAGCTATAGATAATAATCTAAAGTACTGGTATCAGCTGATATCTGATAATAAAGTTAAAAATCTAGATTTCTTAAAACAAGAATTTGATCTAAGAGAAACTTGCTGGTTAGAGGTTCAGATCTTTAGACAACATCTCATTGATAGAATAGATCTAATGTCTATAACAGTTAAAGAATCTATTCCAAAACTGATTGATTACTTGATAATAAATTTACAGCATAAAGTTTCTGATAAAGGTAAACTTTCATATATACATAAAATTATTAGACAAGAAACGTTTTACAATGTAGATTCATACTGGAATTATTTCACCTCTATTAATGGGGACCCACCAACTCAACAAGATAAACAATATATATTGGAATCTGCTTATAGAACTACATCTTCCATTGTCTGGAGACTTTATACATGGAAATTTTACATAGATCTTTTTATACACCTTTGATGATGAATAAAATTAATAATAAAGATAATCTATGTAAGAGATGTAATGTAGAAATTAATGCTGACTGGGCTCATATGTTTCATGACTGTATGAAGTTGAAAGAATACTGGAAGTCAATTAATGAATTTTTGCAGGCTCTTTTTACAGATAATTTCATTATTTCTAAGTCTCTTATATTATTCAACACACCTGTACCTCAATGTGTTAAAAAGATTAAGCTTCCCTTGTTATGGTCTATCCTAGCAGTGGCTAGGAAAATAATAACTAGAAATTGGATTTCAGATACACCTCCTTCATTCAATGAATTTAAAAATGTTATGAATATAATGTGTCATATGGAAATAAGCACAATTAGAATGAGAACAACTAGAAAAACATCACATTTTATTGTATGGGATAATTTACAAAATTTGTTAAAAAAATTCTAATTTCAATAGCACAGTATTTTAGTTTAATTAATTGATCTGATTGTAGTGGATGTCTTTGTAAATACTTTAGTTGTTTTGTTGAATATTATAATAATACCTATTTTTAATTATTTGTATAAAATTGTTATGATATTTCTCTTATATGTTAAAACAATAAACTTGTTTTAAAAAAGAAAATGATAGGGGAATGGAATGCAACACTGAAGGCACATGGGATGAAACTGAGTACAGAAAATGCAATTGTCAAGGCAGCAATGGGAAATCAAAAGAATATGAAGATTGAGAGAGAAGGTAAAACATTGGCACAGGTTAACAGCTTCAAGTATCTTTGAAGGGTGGTTGAGGAAAAGGGAAGTCTGAGTGAGGAGATCAAGGCAACAATCAGAGAGGCTGCAGCCAACTGGTGCAGAGTGTCAGGACAGTGTGCTGCAGAAGAAGGCCAAACAAGCTGAAATGTAAGGTATAACATAATGGTGGTGGGAGTTGTACTACTGTGTGGTACAGAAACCTGGTCAGTGAAGGCATAGCAGTTGAGGAAGGTAGAGTTAAAGTAGATACAGTGCCTGAGATGGGTGACAGGATGCACACTGTGGGGCAGAAAAAGAGTACATCAGAGCAGAAGTAACAGTAGCACCAGTTGCAGAGAAGATCAAAGAAAACAGTGTAGTAGTTCAGGCACATGTGCAGGAAAACAGAAGACATCTGATGAAGAAGGTTTTGAAGATACAGTAAGATGGCAAGAGGAAACAAGGACATACAGTGCAGAGATGGATGGACTGCACAAAAGAAGACCCATGACTGCCAGTCATGACCTTTGAAGAAAGTATGAGTGGCATTGAATCAAGAAAGATAGCAACAGCTGAAGCAACATCATAACCCTATTTGGAAAATACTGTTTTGTTATATATAAATATTGGTACACACGCAGTCAAAACTGAAGCACTGTAGCTCTCTGTGTGTGACAGAGTAGAAACTGTTGTGTAACAGGTGCTTGCTACAAACGTAGCTTGCAGTCTGTTATAGTTTAAAAGCAGAAAACAGCTCATTTATTTATTTTTGGCTATCCACTGCCAAGAAGAGCAAAGAAACTTTTTTCTTTTCGACTCCGATAAATGAAAAGTTTTTTTTTCCCATAATTTTTCTTGGTGCCAGATTGGGGAGCAGTACCATGTGCAAAACAGCTAGCTACACCTCTCATCTCAGCTGCCACCAATTCAGCGAATTGAGGCTTTGGTTTAAATCTCACTTGAAGGTTGGATCTTACTTTGCTTCAGCTTTTATAAGTTTTACTGATTATGTAAGGTATTGCTTCAGTTTTTAGAAAGGAGTTTTGCTAAACATGTAAACTACAGAGACAGAACTATCAGTGTGTTATGCTTTTTACATTTGGTGCACACTGTCATCTCATGTTTCAGTATTTTTAAGGGAGTTTTGCTAAGTAATGTGTTGGCGCAGAATTATCTCTGTGCTACGATTTTACATATGGAGTGTGCTGTCATCTCTTGTTTTTGTTTTTATAAAGAAATTTTGCAAGTATATAAAGTAGCGAAAATGTGCTATTGCTATGCTGTTAATTTTTAGAGTATGTTGTCTCGTTTCAGTTTAAAGGAACTTGCCTACTTATGTAAAAACCTATAACAAAACTGAAAATTCATAAAAAAACTATTTTATTTACTTCAGTACTGATCCCCAGGTAGGAAATTTAAAGATATTTCATGTTTCCATAACTGAAAATAAAAATTAATTTAAAAATGTACTTTTTACTTAAATGTGAGTTAATTAATTGTCTTAGCTTGCATTTCACATCTGTTCTCTACAGAGGAATATGACTGTCACTGGTGTCTGAGCTGTATAGCCCTTATACATAACAAACTTAAGTCCTTTCTTATCCGCACTCTTACAGTATATATTAGTTTTCTGAAATCCATCTGCTGTCTGCCAGACTGCAGTCAAAAATATCAGAATGTCTGAACAGCAGTTATATACATAATGTATACATATATATATAAAAGCTAGTTATGTGTTTATAAGATTACAGAGATGAGAATGAAGAGGTTATAACACTGAGAATGAGTGTGTGTGTGTGTGTGTGTGTGTGTGTGTGTGTGTGTGTGTGTGTGTGTGTGTGTGTGTGTGGGTGTGTGCGTGTGTACATGCGTGCATGTGTACATATATGTGTGTGTGTGTGTGTGTTTGTGTGTGTAAATATTTATATATATATATATATATATATATATATATATATATATATATATATATATATATATATGTATATATATATATATATATATATATATATATATATATATATATATATATATATATATATATATATATATATATATATATATATATATATATATATATACATAGCTGTAAATATAGACATATACATGTAGACATATACATGCACACTCACTGGGTAATTGGGTTTCATCAGTAACTGAATGCTTGATGTGGGGTTACCCAAATCTCATTAGTCAAATCCAGGTTACTCACACACTGTAGTGTTACTTTTCGGAGGCTGTGAAACCTTTGAGATAAGGAAGTTCTCCACTTATGCCAAAGGATGACTAACTGTAGAGGTAGTATATTTAGGTAGGGGTAGGGGAGGCAAGCCCACCACAATGGAGGTGTAGAGGGGCTTGCCTCTTTTTAAAACCACGTTTGCTTTATTAGCAAAAGGCAATGTTTCCCAGTAGTGACTTGGAATGTTTCTAACACTGATAAGTTATTTTGTATCCATGTAATCTTAATGGAGGTGCAATATGCAATATGTTTTCAAAAGTGTGTAGGGCACGTATGCAAATGCATATAGGGGTGACTTATCAAAACTGCCACTGTTTATACTATGAAAGCAGATTATGATGACAAGATGGCTTTTATCTCTGAGGTCAGTATAGATATTACATGAGGAGTGGACTGAAGTAAGAAATGAATACCAATTGTGGTGAAATAGTTTAGAAAATAGCAAGTGCTGATTTGCTCAAAATATAGTTCAAGCTGGACCTCGGCCTCAGCAGACTTGACAATCTGAATCTGAAAATGGGGGCTATTTGGAAACAAATGTCAGTGCTTCATAAGAAAAGTGGTATACCCAGGGGATTACAGCATGAAAAACTGGAAAAAATTGTTCAAAGATATGGTACCTATTCAGGTGAAAGACATACAATAGTGAAAATGGAATATAAAATTCCTGCAAAAAATAGCAAGGTGTCTTGAAGAACAGGTCAGGAAGAAAGAATATCTGTATAGTGGATTTGAGGGAATGAATGTAAGACAGGGATCTGGTTACATTTATTGAAGACTCTCTCATAACTTTTAGGGATCTAAATCAATGCTATGACCTAAAGACAGAGTGCATCAAATTGGGAGGATGATGAGTGCTGCAGGGAAGCCTTGGCATCAGTTGGTTAAGTGCCAGTGCTATAAATGAAAGCAACTGGCCTTCTACAAAGGATGCTAGTGCTATAAATCAAAGCAAGCGGCCTTCTACGAAGGATGCTTGTGCTATAAATTAAAGCAAGTGGCTTTCTAAAAGAATGTCATTGGGAAAAATTAAAGCAAGCGGCCGTCTACAACGGATTATTCACTGAAGGTCAGCAAGTAAAGGTACACAAATACTTTCCAATGGCAATATATAGGAAATGAGTACAAATGTTACCATCTACTGAAATTATAAAGAATGAGGATGCAGTACTCAAGCAGACATGGCCTGCGTGATTGTGATCATTGTGCATCGTACAACATATTCAAGTTGAAGTAAGGAAGAAGCCATCTGACTATATATAGAAAGGTTACAAAGGGGACATGGGAGTGGTGGAAAGACTGCAACCTGACAGGATTACATAGTCAGAGACCTCAGAGGCAATGACAAATAAGGGGCATGTAGAAGCAGAAGCTGAAGCTACAGCAAGCTAAGGCTGGGAGTTGCCTCCTGCAAATAAGACGGTGACATTCAGAAATTAAGAGAGAGAGACAGAGAGAGAGAGAAAAAGAATAGAGACCAGCTCAGGGTTGTGTTAGAGCTGTATGAGGTGATGCCATGGAGGATGTGAGGGACAGGTCAGCCCTTAGCGATGCAGTGGGAAGTTGACAGCTGTTGGGAGACCCAGAAAGCTTGCTAGGAGGCAGTAATAAATTCCACAGAAGTGGAAAGGAGCAAAGGGGGAAACAATCTGCTGTGGGATATAGGAAGGAAGAGCAGTTTCCAAAGAATACAGGGTCCATTACTAAGTTGGTTTACCAATAATTAGTATATCAAGGAAAGTATGTCCTTCCTGTTAGGATGGTCTGGATGTAGAGGATGTGACACGAAAATCATACAACTTATAAGTTTTTTTTGTTTCTCTGCTTCCATCTGCGATGGATGTCAGGATGGTGGGGACAGGTCTGCTAATGAATAAGAGATGATCTAGGATCAGCTTGACAAATGGTTTCTTGTGTGTCATAGTAATGGGACTGAATTGTTGTGAGATGATTGTTGCGTGCTACTGGTTAACCCAAAGTAAGTTACTTTGGTGTTTTAGTGTGAAATGAGTACAAATGCTGAATGGTAACTGAAACTTCTCTTCTATGTGATTCTACAGGATTATGCACAACAAATGAGAAAAGGAAAATATATGCAGTGGGCCATATGGATGACTGAATAGAAACATGAATATTGAAGTGCTTATTTTGGCATTGAATTCTATAACTTAATTTTAGATTTTGGAGTCTGTGAACCTAATTATAACAGCATATATGATTTATTACATAAGGCTTTTCTATTCTATAGCTAGCCTTTCTTTATGGTCATTATTAATGCATATAATGTGAAAAGAACTTGGTTGAGCTAATGTCACAGAATGCTAACACAGTTAATACAACATAAAATGAAGTACTGGGTCAGTGTGGTACGTTCAGCAAGTGGTGTATTAGTGAAGGTTTTTTAACATGGAACCAATATGCAGTATCCTCTACATAAGCTGGGGAGGGCTATCATTTAATTTGTCTAGTCTCTATGGTATATTTTTTAGGCTTGAAAAGTTTGCACAATTTGCTCTACTAGTTGTGTTGCTCTGAAATGAAAATGGGTTATGTTATTTTGTGTGATTTAAAAATTCTTAACTGAGAGATTGCTGATTTTTAATATTATAAGATTGTTGGGAATAGAAGATTTACTGTTAAAATAGATGAGTTAAGAGTGTTACTTAACTGTAGTGGATGGGCTAGATGGAGAATGGGGGACTGTAGAATGAACAATTCAGAACACTGTCCAAAGATAATTTATTTTTATTTTATTTAACATTTGTTTACTGGGAAAGTCTGACTAGGAATTAAGCCAATTTTCAGCAGAGGCCCAGGGAGAAATGCTCCAGATGCATGTCTTTGAAACATGGGAGGAAACCAGAGCACCCGGAGGAAAGCCACATGAATGAAGGGAAGACATGCAGACTGTGCACAGAAGGCACTCCAGCTGAGAATCGAACCAGAGAACTTCTTAGTGTGAGGCAACAATGCTACCATTGCACCATCCATAGCACATACTGAGTGACTGCACAAAGGAGAGAGAGAGAGAGATTTGGGGACCCCCCTGTATGCTTCTGTTCTGGGATGAAAAACAGTGCCCAGGGCCAACTGCTGTTGTGCAAGAATGATGGCCTAATTCCTGTCCCATCCCATGGAACTTTTGGGTCCAATTCCAAAAGAGTGCCAGGGGGCAGATGAGAAGGGGTAGGGGAATGTGGGTTCAAATCTGGGTGAATTAATGATCCTATTAAGCCAGAACATATTTTAGCTAAACTTGAAAAGGAAGAGAAAGATTTAAATTTGATACAGGAGATGAAATGTAAGATGAGAGAAGTCAGTAAAATGCAAATAATGGGTACAAATAGCTATGTGTTGCACTAAAGGGAGAAATGCATGGGGATTAGGATATTGGTCATATCAAATACTAGAAGGTGAGCAACAACATCAATGGTGGTAGTAACAAGGGTAGTTACAGAGTAATAAGAGTAATTACAGAGTAACAAGAGTAATTATAGGGAGATGAGGGTTTGCAGTGGTGGTTTTATGGGCCTAATACAGATGAGGAGGGCACATTATTACAGTCTGTTAGGTAAAGCAGATGATACAGGAAGGTGACAGTATTATTTTTGGAGGTGATTTCTATGCAGTGTTGGAAAGGACAAGGATAAAATATTTGGGAAAGTGGAATTTCATCAAAGGTGGCAGAGTAAACTAAGGCAGGCAATGGAGCAGGTGAATCTAGTAGATGTATGGAGGGAAAATATGGTAGCTGCTTAGTTTGTGAGCTTCAGGCTGTTGAGACTGAATTTAAGTCCAAGAAGACACAGTGTGTCAAGAGCTCCATGTGATTCATAGGTTCATAGGTTCATACTAGGCTATCTGCCCTAGGGCATTTATAAGCCTAGCTAGCGTGTGTTTGGCTTTCGCCACCCATTTTAAATGAATTTTGCTATGCCCTTTTTCGATGTTAGTATACTGTGCCTCTGTCTAACAGTGACACAGAAATGATACCTGGGTAGACCTACTATCTCCCATCCACTCATCAAGATTCCTCTTGAAGAGAGTACATGAGGGACTCTGCCTAACCTGGACTGGGATTTTATTCCAGAGTGAAGGGAGCCTCTGGGTGGGATTTGGATTTTCTGAGGTGCAGCATGTCCATTAATTCCGGGTTGGACATGGCTTTATACGTCAGGCACAGTTCGCCTCTGAGCAGGCGGTATGCCACTGAGTAGAGCTGGAGTTTCTTTAACCGGGCAGCATATGGCATCTGTTTGAGCCCTTTGATCCTCTTGGTGAGGTACTTTTGGGGTCTTTCCAGTTGCTGCAAGTGTCTGGTAAGGTACATCCCAAAAGGGGCATTGTACTCAATTATGGGCCTGATGAGGGATGAGTAAAGAGGCACGATGACCTCCCCTGATCTAGATGTGAATCCCTTCATGATTAGATGGGCTATATAAAATGTTTTTCTAACCACTTTGGCCACGTGGTTGTCAAATGAGAGATTGCTATCAACTTGGGTCCCCAGGTCCCTAATTACTTCTTCCGTACTTAATGGATTACCACCTATGTGGTAATTTGTGGGCACTTTGTTTTTGCCAAAGGGGATGACTATACACTTTTTGCCGTTTAGCTTGAGGCCATGGCTCTGGCATCAGTTGTCTGCTTCTATGAGGCCCTTTTGTAGGATGCTTGTGTCAGCTGAAGAGTCTATTATGCGCCCAGTTTGCAGTTATCTGTGAACTTGGTCAGCCACAGTCCTTCTGTGTTAGCCTGTATCTCCGAGAAATATATACCGAACAAGAGAGGTCCCAGGACTGAGCCTTGTGGGACACCACTTGTAACTGGTTTGGAGTCTGACATGGCTCCAGCAATTCTAACCATGTGGGTTCTGTCCTTGAGCCAGTTTGCAACCCATCTAGTGACATAGGGGTTTATATTTAAGCTGGTGAGCTTATCTATAATGCCCGAGTGGGGTATTGTATCGAAGGCTTTTGCAAGGTCCAGGTAGGCTGTGTGGACCACCTTCCCCTCGTCAATGGCCTTGGTGACTGTTTCAAAGAAATTGACCAGGTTTAAGAGGCAGGATCTGCCCTTAACAAAGCCAAACTGGGTAGGATCCAGTGTCTGTAGATCCCCAATATCTTTATTTATGAGGTCCATGATGATCCTTTCCATAGCTTTGCAGACCAAGCTAGTCAAGCTTATGGGGCGATAGTTTCCAGGATCCGTTGAGGCACCACCTTTGTGGAGAGGGACCACTGTTGCTGTATGCCACTCTTTGGGTACATATCCTGTAGTAAGACTGAGATTGAACAGTAGTTTTATGTTTGGGTTTAGTTCTTCTTGGAGTTCATGTAGGACGCAGACCGGGACACCGTCTGGTCCCATTGATGCTGTGTTTTTTGCTTTGGAGAGGACGACTCTTACCTGAGCATCTGAGATGTCGGGGGGGGCAGCACTCTGCTGGGATAGATATTTGCCCTTTTGGTGGGGAAGGGGGTGAGAAGTTTGCACTGAACCTGTCAGCTAGGATGTTAGCAATGTCTGTGGGTTCGGTGTATTTTTTATCATTTTGGACTAATTCTGAGCATATCTGGGAATTCCCACCGAGGTTCCTAACATAACTAAAGAAAGCCTTGTGATTATCCTTAGTGTCCTGTGCAATTTTTCTCTCGAAGCTGGCCTTAGACGATTTTATGAGTGCCCGTAGTTTTTTGCTAATACTGATCAGAGATGCCTTCCCTTTTTGGGATTTTGCTCTATCATGTAGTAGCTTCCTCCTTCTATTGCATAGTTTGTTTATGGCTGGGATCCACCAGACAGGACGCCTAACTTTGGAGGATTGGGTCTTGGTTTTATTTGGGATTGCATGATCCATGCATTCCTGAAGGTGTTCATAGAATGCGTTTATAAAGGATTCTGTGGTCTGGGCCGTATTTTCCACAGGCCTGGGGGCTTTGAAGGATTCCACCTTGATTTTGAGGAGTGTGAAATTTGTTTTAGAGAAGATTATCACTGTGGTTTTCTGTGCAGGGGCTGGGGTCAGGATGTGAATATCTAGTGAGATTGGTTTATGGTCTGATCTTACCAGTGAGGGACACACTTCTGGTCTGGAGCATAGAGTCCCCATGTTGGTGATAATCAGGTCCAGTATGTTTTCCCCTCTTGTGGGAGTGGCAACAAGTTGTTCCATAGTATTTGAGTTTATAAATTCTAGCAACCTTTGGGCTAGGGTGTTGGAGCTAGAGTAATGCTCCCAGTCTATGTTAGGGTAGTTGAAGTCGCCCAATATAATGGTGTTTGGAGAGACCTTCATATTTTCCAGTGTTCTCAGGAAGGCCGAGTGGGGTTCCTGGGTTTGGCAGGGTGGTCTGTAGCAGGTTATAAACTGGAAGGCAGTTTTACCCACTGTTAGTTGCACATGGATAGTCTCTGATACTTCGTACTGTGCCACCAACCTGGAGGTGTGGGTATCTTTGACGAATATTGATACTCCCCCTCCTTTTTTGGTTCGGTCCAAGTTTTGGGGCCGAAAAATATGGTATGAGGTATAACTTGGTAGTGCTGGGGTACTCTCGGGAGCCTTGAACCAGGTTTCTGTTACTGCACAGATATCGATGTTCTCCATTCTAAGGAGAGTTTTGAGTGCATGCATCTTGAGGTCTAGACTTCTGGCATTGAGTAGCATTACTCTTAGTTGCTTATCCCCTGTGATACCTATGGAGGTGGGTTTGTCTTTTGAGCCTTGCCTAAAAAAGGCACTATGGGGGTGGCAAGAGCCTTTACCAATATCCGAAAGCCCAGGGGTGACAGGTGCATGCCATCCCTAGTGAAGCATCATGGCTTGTCTAGCATGTCATCCCAGGCAGACAGGCACTGGATCCCCTTTGAATGACACCAATACTTAAGCCAATTGTTGAAATTGATCATCTTGTCTTCATATTGTGGCATAATTCTTGGTGAGGGTAAGATGCTACTCAAGGTCAGGGTCATACCGGCCTGGGCTACATGCTCAGAGAGCTCCTCTATGTCTCTTTTCATGTAGTCCAGGGAGGTACGTCTCAGGTCATTCACACCAGCATGGACAATGACTGAGTCATATTTGTACTTGCCTTGGAGTGACCTGAGTGCTTGTGTTATGTGGCGGATCCTAGCGCCCCACAGGCAGCTCACTGTGACCTTCTCTTTGTTCAGCCTGGTGAGCGGGACGTCAGTGTGCCTGACGATAGAGTCACCTATTACAAGTGTATCAGGTGTGTTGTTTAGCCTTAAGGGCTGTGACTGTTTGGCACACTGGCTTTGTGAGCTATGCATTGCATGTGTTTTGTTTTGGGGTAGCGGTTGCTTGGGTGTCTGCTTTGGAGGTCTCTGCTGCTTAGGCAGATTTTTATTTAGAGCCTCCGAGTATGTTTTTGTGTGTTTATGTGTTTGGTTTGCTGTCGTGGTAGGTCTATGTGAGACTGGAATTGTAGTGAGTGTGGTTTCCTTCTCCTCCTGACTGGATACGCCAGTAATGAGTTGAGAGAGCTTAGCCTCCAGTTTGGCTATATGGTTGCATCTCTCACATGTGTTGGAATTTGTTGGGAGGAGGAGAGGGTTGTCTGTGTACATGAGGCAGTTGTAACATTGCCTCAAGATTCCCAGATTCACCAGCTGGACCAGAGAGGAGATTGACAACTGACCTTTGGACATGCTAGAATAGTATTGGGAATTCCTTTATAATTGAAAAAAGGGCCAATGGAGAACAAAGTACTCAAGGGGAGTTTGTGAGGGTGTAGTGCTTTTAATTTTTTAGTGCTGACTTATAAAATTGCTTTAGTGAGCAAGTGCCAGGCTTTAAATTGGGAATAGGGTGTTTATTAAGAGAACTAGATCAGTTCTAAGGGAAAAAGTGAAGAGCAGACATTGTGGAGCCGAGAATGGTTTAAACCCAATTAAGCAGCTTTGTCCAATGCTGCGCTATGCGCAAAATCACGCAAAGCCGCGCTAAAGTGGGTTTTATACAGGGGGACTTGAAAGAGCTAGAAATTGGCCCAAAACGGCCAATAGACTACCAGATTCTTGTGCTGGGAACACTCCTCCAGGAATAGATAGGCTGCTTCAAGCTCCCCACTGCCACTGGTGAACAAAGAAGCCTCCCTTTATCCAAGAAAGGAAATGGGCAACACAGGAACTTTCCAAAAGTCCAGAATACAGCAAAGCCTGTATTTGGACTACTCTAGGTCAGGAAAGACGGGAAACAAGGATATTTTTTTTTTTTTTTTTTTGCAACAAACAGCAGAAAAATGCAATAAATATGTAACACAGGCTAGCGCACTTGAGTGTGTAGCCTCAACAGGTAAAAGCAAAAAACAGGACACACTTTAAAAGTGCAGGTGCAAAAACAACTTTAAACAGTTTAAAACAGCTCAAGAAGCAGAAATAATTGCAGTTTAGCTAGATCGGACAGTCGCCCAGGTATTAGCAAGAAAAACAAACACTTTTATCAGGTTAGCAGTCACTCTTTTAGCCTCTCTGCTACTAGCACCACTCTGCAGGACCACAAGGAGCTGGGCTGAGTAGTAACAAGAGCAAAAACCGCGCCAAAGTGGGTTTTATACAGGGGGACTTGAAAGCGCTAAAAATTGGCCCAAAACGGCCAATAGACTACCAGATTCTTATGTTGGAACACTCCTCCAGGGATAGATAGGCTGCTCCAAGCTCCCCACTGCAACTGGTGAACAAAGAAGCCTTCCTTTATCCAAGAAAGGAAATAGGCAACACAGGAACTTTCCAAAAGTCCAGAATACAGCAAAGCCTGTATTTGGACTACTCTAGGTCAGGAAAGATGGGAAACAAGGATATTTTTTTTTCTTTTTTGCAACAAACAGACTACCAGATTCTTGTGCTGAGAACACTCCTCCAGGGATAGATAGGCTGCTCCAAGCTCCCCACTGCCACTGGTGAACAAAGAAGCCTCCCTTTATCCAAGAAAGGAAATGGGCAACACAGCAACTACCAGATTCCTGTGCTGGGAACACTCCTCCAGGGATAGATAGGCTGCTCCAAGCTCCCCACTGCCACTGGTGAACAAAGAAGCCTCCCTTTATCCAAGAAAGAAAATGGGCAACACAGGAACTTTCCAAAAACAGAATACAGCAAAGCCTGTATTTGGACTACTCTAGGTCAGGAAAGATGGGAAACAAGGATAATTTTTTTTTCTTTTTTGCAACAAACAGCAGAAAAATGCAATAAATATGTAACACAGGCTAGCGCATTTGAGTGTGTAGCCTCAACAGGTAAATGCAACAAACAGGACAAACTTTAAATTACAAGCGCAAAAGTGCGCTAAAGCTGGCTTTAAATTAAATTTAACATCAAAAATGTACTAATGTGATAAGGCTGAGCTGTAATTTCTGCCCATCTGCTAGATCATGCTCTTCATGTACTGTTTGCTAAACTTATTACATCATGGATCAGGAAGTCAGGTGAGAGAATCAGCTTTATCCTGCTTTTGCACCTCAGGAGAAAAAAAAGGACAGCCAAAACATTCATAATGTCAGACACTTCAGTTTAAACAAGCCAGCTCCAGGATCTACAGGTCACAGACTGAGAGCAGTACGTACATACATACATACATGCATACATACAAATGTTTCAAGCACGGGCATTAATTCCCTTCTAGCTTGCCAATATACCAAAACACTTGTTCCCATAATAAATGTCCAGGCTGTTCTTAAATTTATCTAAACTAGTACTTGCTTTAATGTAATTTGGTAGTCTGTTCCAAACATCATCTACTCTGTCAGAGAACCAATTAGTACACTTCTCATTCCTATAGAATCTTTTACATAGGTTATCTGATGATCCTCTAGTACTTTTTGATAACCCCAAACATTCCAAGAGGTAGTTGTCCCTAAATGCCCTAAATACCTGAATAAGATTGCCTATTAAATATCTGTAAGAGACACTGTACAAGTTTAGATATTTTAGTCTTTCATAATAAATTAGATTTTCACATCCATGGATGCCCTTGGTATATTTCCGCTGTACTCTTTCCAGTTTATTCATGCTTGTTTTCCTATAGGGTTTCCATATTTGTTATTCCATACTCAAGATTGGGTCTAATGTAACTAACAAACAATGACTTCATTATGTTTGATTTCCCAGACTTTATAAATCTTTTTATATAACCTATAGTTATAACCTATAGTTATATAACTATCATTAGCCAATTGGTTGATACGATTAGAAAAAACTCATAGCTGAATCTACCCATATACCCAGGTCCTTAAATGAGTCTACAGTTTCAATCACTGTGTGCTGTATTAAATATTCACCTTTCAGTTTATGTCTCCCAAATCTCATATGCTTAGTTTTTGATGTATGTATCAGCATATTATTCTCCTGTGCCCAAATGGTCAATTTAGTCAAATTATTTTGCAGACATGCCTTATCTGTAACACTTGTAATCAATTTACCCAATTTCAGGTCGTCAGCATATAGGCTGTAGAATACCTCAGATGAGAAAGTAAAGTCTGAAAGATACAATCTAAAGAAGTAAGGACCTAGGACAGAGCCTTGTGGGACACTGTGACTGTAACCCAGGATTTCAACTGTCCAGTTGGTGTGTGATACTTGCCATGTCCTGTTTGTAAGCCATGTAGCTATGCATCTTATCAAGAGTACATCAATACCTAGTTGTACTAATTTATTGATCAGTGTTTTGTGTATGACCCTGTCAAATGCTGAAGTTAAATCTATATAAATCACATCACAGCACAATTTTTCATTCATAGCTGTTATTATATTGTTATAGAACATCATATTACAAGTGGTAATGGATCTATTTTCAACATATGCATGCTGATATATGGTTTCAAGTCCCAACCTATCCAGTTCTGACAATAACTTATCCAGTATTACCTTCTCCATTATTTTTCCACAACATAAAAGTAGACTGATGACGCAGAGAACAGGCAGTAACAAAGCAGTTTCAGGGTAATTGGTCTAAAGGAAGGCATGGGGGGGTGCCAGATATAGTGACCCTTCCATTAAATTAACTCATAGTGATCTTGGACTTGAAGAGGAAGTTTATCCCCACTGGACATGCTTGCTAAAGCTGCTCAACATACAGACGCTTAATCTGGACAAATCATTTTCAGTGTTCCAGTTTTAATACAAAGTGAACATGTCACAAGCCACTATAGAAGGCATATTTTTTTCAGTTCTGGGGGTGTACAAAGCAGATGGTCCAAGCTTTATTAAAAAAAAAAAATAGCTGGAAAACTTTCTCTAGTATAAGGCACATTGATTTTAAGAATGGAGTTCCTACTACTACTATGAGACTGGGTTCCTGATGTAAGTTCATGGACTTTAGACTTTAAGTTCAGTCCTTGAAACTATGGAAGTTTAAACACAACTAACAGTATTACATACTAAGTCTGTAATTGCAAATTCTTGGAGAATTCCCTTTTCTGAAATGTATAGCCATCTCAGAGCTAGCATATATAAGGAATGCATGGGATCCACCCAACTTTAAATGTGTAACAACATCTTTCACAGTTTCCTGTTACTACTGCTTATTCAGATTTAAATTTTGTTTGGGGGCTTATAGTATCACATCTTGAACTTCTGACAAGGCATCTCTAACTCTCACCCGATAAAACGTAATAATAATGTCTTTCGGCTTTTCCCGGTTAGGGGTCACCACAGCGGACTCCGGTCCGCTCATGATTGGCAGTGGATTTTTACGGTGAAGAGTTGCCAGCCTGACACCCAACCTTCAAGTAAGGCACATCCATTCACGCACTCACCTACCTGCATGTCTTTGGTGTCACTCCACCGTGGGGAAGACATGCAGACTCCGATAAAACGTAATAATGAGAATAAAATAGCCTTGATGCTGATACCCTCTCTGTCCTGTAGAGGGCATTGGGAATCTGCCACTGGACACTACAAATTATCAGCCAGCCAAACCAAGGGATAAAGTGTGTCTTAAACTGCTTTTAGCCATATGTAAATATCCAGTCTTTTCTATGCCACTGGACAAGCTGACAAGAGCAAGGATTATCTTTGATAGCACCCTTCTTCCCAAATAGGAGTTTAGACAATCTTCCATAGAAAGATGTCCACTCTCAACTATTTCCTGTAATCTCTACAAACTGGCGTAATCCTTTAACTACTCTTTCTAGACAGAAACTGTGGGGGAGGAGCATCTGAAGCTGAACAACATATGTAGTGAATACCCCCTAGCAAGTTTATCATATTTTGCCAGTCATATAAAAGGAAAAAGCAGCTCAAGAACATAGTGAAGCTTAAGAACTGAAGCTCTGACATTGAATCTTGTTACTTGTGAGTAGTGTATGGAGGCACCCTCTGTGTTAACATTAACTGTGACTACCAAAACAGTGTACTTCACTTTCATCTATAACTTTTCATTTTGGGGCCACAACAGATAAAATATGCTTGACTGTTTAATAGACTTTTAATTTTACCATTTTTCTGCTTACAAGTTTCTTTCCTTCAAAGGTTGTTAAACTTGTAGATTGAAGTTGTAGCATGTAGTATTGTTAGTGGTGTGGTAAACAAAAAATATTTTGTGGTCACTATATGATAACTCTCTGTCATCTTCTTAGAATCATAATGATGAAAGGAAAATGCTAACTTGTACTGGAGATTTGAACCCAAGACCTCCAACATTCCATGCTGTTGCCTCTGCCTTTGGACCGGAAAGAATCTCTGGACAGAAAGGTGTTGAGTTTTCCTTTAAGACCTTTTTCCTTTCAGCTAGGAAATTTCCAACATCATGATTAAGGGCAAATTTACAAACACAAACACACAGATGCAGAGAAAGGCCTCTGCTTTGGCACTGTTGGTATCTTTCTTCTTAGAGAAGTGTATGGACTGCACAGCATTTATGAACCCCATACCATGAAAAGCTGTACGTTTACTACCAACACTGTTCCTGGACTTCTGAGTTCTAACTGCTGTGTTTTAAGACTTTAGCATGTATCTGGAAAAATTGCAACTACAGGATCCCTAATCAGTAGCCAGTAGTGTAGGTAGCTAGGGTGAAGTGAAAGGGGCAGCCACCCCAGTTATGAAGTACCAGGGAGTGCAACCAGCAGATGTTGATCAGTCTTCAGTGCAGTGCACTACTGAAAATTAAATGCTGGTATTACATTTGAGATCAGTACTGAAGCATTTAGCATTCTGTGTTTGGCGTAAATTGTATCAGCTGCTTGCTACAGTTTAAAAAGGAAAGTATGTTTTTTTTTCTTAGAACTGAATCGCTTTACCTGTGTGTGACTTAACTGTAGCAGGTGATTGGTGCATTATAGCAAAAAGGTTGCTACAGTTTAACAGTTTAGAAAGGAAAGTATTTTCTTTGTTAGACCTGAAGAGCTTTAGTGTACTGTGTATAACTTAAACTGTAGCAGCTGCTTGCTACAAACAAACAAGCAGTCTGCAACTGTTTAAAATAAAAGAAGAGCTTTATTTTTCTTTAGAAATGAAGCAGTTAGTACTTTTTGGCAGTGGTCCTTTTTGTTTTGTTTGTTTGTTTGTTTTTGTTTTTGCACTTCAACTTAAAATTTGGAGACACCAGAATGGGGGACAGCACCAGATGCCAGAACAGCAATATGTGCACAGACAACAAAATATCAATAATTGCTAGGTCTGGGGCTGTCTGAATATGAAAATGACTCTGCTCCTGTTTGGTCAGATTATAGTCAAACATATTGGAATACTTTACTGAAATACAGTTATTGTATCTGTATTATTTTTCAGTACAGCCACTCACCTAAAGTCTGCTCAATTATAACTCCTGAGCTGAGTGGGAGCTGTCTGTAGACAAAAGAATTGCACCCGCTTGTAATCTGCTCATTTAAAAAAAATTCTTAATCAGAGTTTGCAGGACTACTGTGCATTTCTGTGAAGTTGGGCTACAATACTTCATTTTGGTTGTCTGTGGATGAAGTAATTTTGCCATCTTGGTCATTTGCGCATTTCAAACAATTATTCATCTGGGATTACAGGACTAGTTTGCATTTTTGTGAAGTTAAGCTGTAGCACTTTGTTGTGGCTACAACGGTTACTGTGTGCTTCTGTGAAACAAACATTAACTATATTACTGAGAACTTTTATCACAGAAATGTCTGTTTACTCTATTAGCATAGCAGCTACAGCTGTTGGGTGGGAGTGAGGGGCTGACTTAATGGATGAAAGTAAGCTCCCTGTTGTCATCTTCTCATCAGAAACAGTATTTAGTTTGACTTCACAGAACTAAGGTGCATGTGGGGAAGTAAGCTGGAATATTCTATGCTGGCCAGTATGTGTTTATGTGAAACAATCCTGAAATATATAACTATGGACTACTATTTTTATCGCAATCAGATAACTGAGGTGTAATTAGTTAACAAATTGCGCTGTAACTGCTGGGTAGGGGTGAACAGCCATCTGCAGAAGAATGTAAATTTTCCTCTTTTCATATGCTCATTTTAAGTAGTCACTAATATAGAGCTGCAAATATAGTGCCCATTTGTGGGAGGTAAATTGGTATAATTTACTGTGGTTATTATGTGTTTGTGTGAAACTTGAAATATGTTACTGGGGCATGGTTCTAATACCACCCTGTGCCCATGTTATACTTATTCTACTACTGCATGCTATGACACCTCAGTAAAATGTGCAGGATGTGTATTGATTTGCTCAAACAGGCAGCACAAGTTTTGGTTTTGCCAATCTCTACACCATGTTTGACTTGTGGTCAAAGACCTAAGGTCATAAATACAAGCAAGGAACATTATACTAATACACATCAAGAGGTCAAATACTTTGCCATACAGCCATCTCCAGTGGTCAGAGTATGTACTGCATGACAGCGGAAAAAAAAAAACATAAAGGAATTCAACAAGGCATATGGCTAACATGTTCTGCAAGGACACTATACTGTACTTACCATACAGTAGTAGAAATGAAGCCACAAGGGAATATACCAAAATGCAATGTGTATAACCTGGGGAAAATAACCTTTCTTTGCTCATTTTGCTAATGACTGTTTCATGCTGCTCTCCTCTTTCACCCCGTCCATCCTTCAGCCATCAGATTTAAGACTGATATGCTGACCCTTTAGACGCACTACTAGAATGCTTTGTATTTTACCCAACAACTGCAGTTATAAAGCAACAGGCTATTACTGCTGTCACAGTAATATTCTACATTTTTGCTGATTGTTAGTGAGATGTTCTACATATGTGTATCATGTCATAATTTCAGCATTTCTAGTTCAGTTTTATTTTTATTACATCTAAAGTGTACAAGTTCTCATTACTGGAATAGATACAGTTGCTTTACAGCAGTCCAAAGTACATCATATGCATGGGTCACATGACTTTCATGTATTTTTGCTCACTTTGTATTATTTTCATAATATACATGTTCTGCTATTCCCTGTATTTCATTTTGTGTCAATAATAAGAGACTCGTGATTTTCATGAAGCACAGGTAGGAATTCTATGTGTGAAACGTCTAACCACATTATTAACAGATGAGAGACTTGTGTGAAAGTAACTAGGTTATTTCTACTGCAGCTGTCATACAGACACCGGAGCTGCAGTAGAAATAACCTGGCTATTTTCACTTCAGCTACCTCAGGCTTTGATTATGCATCCCAAAATATAAAGCATAAGCCGTATAAAGGGGTCAGCTTTGAGAAGCATAAAGTATGTCCATGCAAACTTCATTATGTATTTAACTGAGCTAAAACACTGTCATCAGCAGGCTAATATACATCTAATATGTTACAGAACACACAAGAAAGTACCAAAATAATATAGCTGTCTGTAAGCACTGGGACAAGTTACAAGTTTGGGAGATTATTTTTGTGGTTTGCCTAAATGCAATTTTATCAGTGAAATAAAAAATCAGCTAGTTAAAGCCAACCCTGATAAAAGGATGAGATCATAGAATTTAGTGGATGCTGAATTAATGGAAATTAATTCACAAATTAACCAATTGTCTTATCCAATTATGACTTTTTAATTTCCTGTTGTTCCTTAAACTAATGCACACACACACACACACACACACACACACACACACACACACACACACACACACACACACGCACACACACACACACACACACACACACACACACGCGCACACACACACACACACGCACACGCACACACACACACACACACACACACGCACACACACACGCACACGCACACACACACACACACACGCACACGCACACGCACACACGCACACACACACACACACACACACACACACACACACACACACACACACACACACACACACACACACACACAAGCTCGGTCAGGTTCCCTTGTACTGATCTCCCTGTTACTGCATCCTCCTTAATTCACTGTACAGTAAGGTAATACCCCTGTGCGTCTCTGACAGGAGAGGTCTCCTCTGGAAGAAGACTAATAACCACACCAACAAGGAACTGACCAGACTGTTGTCATCATTCTGAATCCAGCTGACATGTTTTTGATGTGATCCACCTGTTTCCCCATCTCTTCCTGTGTTTTTCCATCTGTGTCTGCTCTCCCTCTAGGTAGTACTGCAGCTACTGTCATCCTTTAATTTCCGTTTATAGGGCAAGAGCATGTCATTCAGCCAGGCTGCCGTCAGAAGTTTTTTTTTTTCCTTTTAACAGTCTGCAGATCCCCAAAGTCCTAGGGGCTGGCCATGAAATGACGACGTATGAAGGCCTGTCCCCTTACATTTGTGAGTGGCAGTACTACTGTACTTCCACACCTTTGAAGGCAGATGCCAATTTCTAGTATCCAGCAAGGATTTTTGTCTGCATGAATATGTCCCAGCACATTACCCCCCCCCCCCCAAAGCAGAGCTGAGCAGGCTTCTGCTTGTCATTCTTTTCCCTTCCCAACTGACACCTATGGCTCCGGTATTATGAATCTACCTTGAGCAATCATGAGTGTCAGCTATAGTCATCTCTCTGTGTCATGTAGAAAGCTGCTTTGTATTCCTGCATTATACAGATACATTTCTTTGGATGATGTAATAATGGAATAAAACAGGAATTATGTGTATGATGTTCTAAAACTCATTTATTCAAATATCTATGTACTGATTAACGATAATGAGTCTCCTTTTCAACAATAGTCTAACAGCAGTATGCTCTTTTAATCTTGGAGATTCACTGGCAGTTAGAATGATCCAGTAATGATGCTATTTCAGTGCAAGCGTAGCATTTCAAAACACACCCATCCCTTAAAATTGAATCTGTTGCTAAAACAATCCATGCTAAAGCAGTCCTATAAAAAGCATCTTCTGAATAACTTTTCTTATTTAATGATGATGTTTACAGCTTCCTTCATACAAACATTTTGATTTGTGCCTGCTTTAAAAATATAAGACTGGCAGTGCTGCCTCTGAGTGAACCACAGGGATTAAATACAAATGCAAATATTAATACTGAAATTTTCCTGAAAATGCATGGATATGGACACACAGATGAATGACAAACTTTAGAAAATTTATTATAGAAAGCATGTCTAGATTTTAATGCAATGTTTGAAGAAGTATCCATATGACACAAAATGGGCTAATTAGAGTATTTTATTAATAAATGAATTTTATCTGTTATTCAATAAGAGAAGAGTATCGGCACATCAAAAATGCCTCACACAACTAGATCATAAGGACAGCAGCCTGTCCCAATATGTTCCTTGTTGTGTGGTGATCTACACCTCCACTAGAGCCTATAGGCTTTGTCTACTACAGGTATAAATCTGTATATGAATTACCGAGTAGATATTTATGTTCATCGCCATCACATCCATGACACTGACCACTTATCATCATCTTACCCACAACATGCAACCCAGACTCGCTAACACTAGCTAAAAAACATAATAAAAACTGCATACTCTGCATTTGAAAATAAAAAAAACACTAACTCCCCAAAACAATTACCCAATTACCCCACCAAAATGTAGACCCTATAAATGAATTGTGACATTTTCACGAAAAACAAAATTATCTCAAATTAATAAAAAATATAAATAAAATAAATACAATTAAGAAAAGACTGACATTACCCATTTGAAAAATAGCTTTATCAGCAAAGAAGACCCAGATTAAAATCTGGTCATCTGAGGTTTAAATTGATAATTTATCCAGTATTCACTGGTATACTTTAGTGGTATAGAGGCAACCCCCCCCCCTTCACTCCTGATGTAAGGGCTATTTTACCATACCCCTATCAACTTTCTCATTCTCTCTCTGTCTGTATATATATATATATATATATATATATATAGCTTTTACTATATATATATATATTTAAGATTCCCTTATGTATGACTGAACTTAATGTCAAACAAAACACACATACAAAAATAAGATCAAATATACATAAGGCCAAATTACCTACTTTCCCAATCTTTACACTAAACCATTCCATAACACTAACTTCCAGTTTGCCTGAATAGTAACAGTGTCACATGAACGGCCTTATTAAGGAAGGGTATTGGGTTAGGTTGGGGAGGGGAGAGGGTTATGGTCAGCATGCACCCTTCTCATCCCAGTAATGCATGCTAAACTTAACCCTGCCTCAACCCTAACCCCACACCATACCTTAAGAAAACCTTAATGTAACACTGTCACTACACGATGAACTCAGGCACACAACATGCATTACTACAAATGTGAAATCTAACCCCACACTCTTAAATACTCACACCTGGATGCAAACATACACCTATATCCTTACCTAACCCTTACCCTGACCCTAACACCCAAACAGACATACACATTTTAACCACCTCCCAGTCCTCATTCACCTGTTTCTACAAAATGGCTCTTCGAGATATTGAATGCTTAACTATCCAGATGTTCAACAATTTCAACCACCCTTAGCATTTTGTCGATGAAAGCAGCATTCAACAAAATGCACAGGAACCACAAATACATGGGTCTAACTGATAAGACTGAAAAGCCAAAATTTTGACTCCCACAAGACAGAGATGAAATTGCCGAAACCTCACATGAACGAACACCTGGAACACCAACAAACTAACTCCGGGTAAGTAACCACGTTTCTGGAACAATAAAACAACAAAAAACTGTAAACTGAAGCAAACTGAACTAACCCATGTGGGGGGCTCTACCCCACACTCCTCCCTAACTAAATATACCAACTCTGAGATCACACTACAGTGGGGAAAGGGAAAAGTTCACCATGAAGGACAAGTGGTTACTTACTCGGAGCTTGTTCATCGGTGTTCTGGGTGTTCGTTTATGTCAGGTTTCGGCAATTTTGTCTGCATCTTGTGGGATTCGATATTGTGCCTTTTCGGTCTTCTCAGGTAGACTTATATATATATATATATATATATATATATATATATATATATATATATATATATATATATATGTGTGTGTGTGTGTGTGTGTGTGGGTATATATATATATATATATATATATATATATATATATATATATGGGAGCCCTTCATTTGTTTGAACTTTCAAATGTTTGAAACTCATATCGCCGTCACCATATGAGCGAACGTTTGAAAGGCTGACAAATGAAAGCGGAGATCATGCTACAGTGCGAGACTGGGAGATTCACCTTTCCTGCACTGTTGTGCGATCTCGCAGTGAAAATATTTAAGTAGCAGGGGGTATGGGGGCACAGGGGGACTTGCCCCCCTGCATAACACAGTTTTACTGTGTTTACAGGTAGGTAAATAGTGCTATTTCAGGATGTCAGTATTTCAATTATATGCAAAATGAGATCATTGTACCTCAGGGTAGTGGGAATATTCCAAGTTACTTGAAGTACAGACTTTGTATATAACCCCAAAGTTTGCTGTAACAGTCCTATAGCCCTCATGATTACAGTGAAGATCCTTAAAATTGCAATATATATTGTCAGTAATTATATAGTTGGTAATAACATTATGCAATTTTGCTGTACTTCAGAACTCAGCTGGTCATAAACACTACAGTTTAGAAACTCATTCTGCAGTGCTTTAGCATAGTTTCTCTTGTTAGAACTCAGCTCATTTTCCCATCTATTACCGTTAACTTGTTTTCAGTACCAGACTTACTTTTTATCGGATCATAGGAGGTTGCTAGGCTAATGATCCTAGAGCCTTTACAATCCTAGTCATGATATACCCTTGTTAACCTTATAGATCTAGATATATAGTCTATATTTGCAAAGCAAATCTAAGTCAGCACTGGCTGTCCCTTTCCTGACAGACATAGAAGAACACCCCGGGGTAAATTTACAGTTTCCCATCCAGTTGTCCAAGTTACACTTAAATAGGTTAATTGTGGAGCTCTGTTTTATATGAATTCGGACTTTGTTCCAGAGGAGTGGCAACCTCTGGGAGACATATTTGTCTCTCCAGCATGTCCTGTTAATGTCACAGGCTAGGTTAAGGTCGCTAGAGTGAGTGACTCTTGTCCCATTTGATTTGTGGATTTGCACCTTTTCCATTAAGTCATGGTCTTAGACTGCATTATAGGCAGGGCAAAAGTTGCCACTAGGCAGTCTATACAATACAGAGTACAGTGACAGGGCCTTCAATCTGTCCATGTAGGTCATGTGTTGAAGGCCCTGAATTTTCTTGGTAAGAAACCTCTGAGGTCTCTCCAGCTCAGCAGGTTTTTGGTGAGGTACATACAGAAGAGTGCATTGTACACTACTATTAGTCTGATGAGGGACCTCTTTAGCTTTGGATGCTATGTCCTTACTTATGAGATGTGCAACACAGAAGGCCTTCCTTACCACTGTGGACACATGACAATCAAAGTTACGGTTGCTGTCTACCTGGATTCCCAGATCTCTCACCACTAGTTTTGAAATTAGGGGGTAATATTAATATTGTAATTTGCAGGGACTCTCCTTTGCTGAACGGGATGATAATGCATTTTTCGTGTTAAGTTTAAGTCCATAGCTTTGGCACCAATCATTTATCAGTGTAAGCCCAATTTGTAGTATGTTGACATGGGGATTCAGTGATTGCACTCATTTTGCAGTCATCAGCGAACTTTGTGAGGCACAGACTGTCTATTTTCAACTGGATTTCTGAGAAATAAATTCCAAACCGTACGGGACCTAGCACAGATCCTTGTGCTACACCATTGATAACAGATCTGCTGGTGGAGGTGTAATCCCCAACTTTGACTGCATGCATTCTGTCACTGAGCCAGTTGGCTAACCATCTAATGAAGTATGGGTTAATTCTCAGCTGGGTGAGTTTTGTCAATGATACCTGAGTGGGGGAGTTTTGTTTTTGCATTTCATTTTTCTGTACCACTAACTTGTAACTCTACCAGGGTTGCATACACAGAAAACATCCTGTATAGTATATTTGTTTCACAAATCCATTTTACTGACATAGGGTTTACATTTTAGAGGCAGCACCTCACAGCATGATAATAGCTGATACCTGATGTGTACACATTTAGCTTCTCAGCACAACTTTAATTTCAGGTACCACACTGCAAGTTTTCTAGCATTCCCCTTAAAACATTTATTAACAAGGAGCAAGTTTTAAGAATCATTCAAAGAGAAAAGTATTGCTTAGTTTTAGTCATCTTTTCACAAAATTCACAAGCTCTGCCTACTGTGCAAAGATCATACATTATAGCTTATCGAAACAAATGCTCTTTGTGTGACTTTTTTCAACACCAACACTTGTTAGCAGAATTGCCCAACATATAATTTTCATCATACATTTAGATAAACAAAATTGTGACACAGCTTGTCACAGTTTACAGCACAGTACATTTTGTATCAAACATTGCATTTTGTAAGAAGTATGATTCATTTTTAGTTTCACAGAAATAATTTACCAGGTTTCTAACATATGATGAGATTTGCTTGTTTTAAGTATAGGATAACTCACACATGCAGAAAATCATACCCATTTCATTTCAAATCATACCATGCAATGTCTCAGCATATCACAATCTGACTTGCAAGCAAGTAACACCTTCTATAACTCATCAAAGTTCAGATCAGAAGACAGTGTGAAACTACAAGCTTTGAAATCATTTATCACCCTTTCTTACACTGAACAAGCTCACAGTTACTTTGATCCCTTTTGCCCAAATATAGTTAATATGATTTCATCTTCATGAACAATAGAGGACTTTTCAATATACTCTTTCCATGAATGCTTATATTGAAAAGAGGACTTTTCAATATACTCTTTCCATGAATTCTTCTCTGGAAATTCACTATGCAATTTCAGTATGTCTTGCTATGTTATACAATCCTTCAGCAATTCCAACAACAGTCTATTTTGTAAGATGTTTACTAATTTCCAAACCAAGGGACACATTTTATAATTTAAATGTATGGTGATCTTTGTAGATAAATATTTGCAAAAAATAGTGTAGAAAAGTGAGTCTTTTATTAAAAACTTTAATTGTCTCTATTAAATGAATTTCTAGAATTAAAATAGATGACTATTTTTTAGTGACAGGAGATATTATTACATCTTTGTATACTGCGATTCCTAAAATGGAAGGTTTGGAAATTGTAAACAGAGTTAAATTCTTCTAACATGTTTTCTGCTAAACAAGTGAGGCTGTTTACTGAGATGATGGATGTTAATTTGTATTATAATTTTTCTGAATTTGATCACAATTTCTTCCTACAAGTTAATGGTGCTGCAATGGGAGCTGCAATGGCTCCCAGTTATGCCAATTTATTTATGACTCGTTGGAAGAAAAAAGATGTCTACAAGTCTAAGTGTGTCACGTTTATGATTTTATAGATGTGTTTATTTTATAGAAAGGTAATTTTACAGAGTTAAATAATTTTATTGTTCATTTTAACAATGTCTCAGCATATCTAAAGTTCACATTCAAAGTGGATGTTAATAGTATTATTTTTTGGATGTTACAGTTTATACAAGTATGGAGAAAGGTGTGCTAAATATTAAAATACATAAGAAGGATGTTCAAAGTAATACCTATTTGCATTTTCAAAGTATGCATCATGCAAAGTTGAAAGAGAATGTATTGAAATGGCAATTTATAAGGGCAAGTAGGCTGACTGATGATTCTAAGATTGTTTCTAAGCAATATGGACTGTTGAAGCAGAAGTGAGGGAAGAGGATATCCTAGATCTTTAACTGAAAAAAATTATAGTGAAATAGTTAAGAAAAGAGAAGTGGAATATAAACCTGTTAGTGTAACAGGGGGTGATCCTTGTAATATTGATAAGATGCCTGTGAGTATTGATTTTACAATGGCCTGTCTTTTGAGAAATTCTAAGATGAGGGAAGGCTTATAGAACTTATAAGGAATAACTAGCGATTCCTTATGATTTTCCCTGATTTGAAAAGGTTAACTGGGGAAAGTTTTGATGTTTATTACCAAAAAGGATAATAACTTTTTTTCTAGGAACCCTTTTTATAAAGCTAGGGGTTCTTATGTGGGAATGTGTAGATGTCAGTCCTGCAAGTATTTAGGTTTATCATGGAAGAAACCGTGTTTATGTAAAAAGTAGAAATTTTGTTATTCATTTAGATAATAAATATACACATAAGTCTAAATAGTTTATGTTTAACATGTTATACATTTTATATAGGGAGAACTACTAGACAGTGTAGTGCTAGAATGTATGAGCATTTGCATGCTGTTGATAAGTTGAATATATTGAATGCTTTGGTCAAACATGTTGTACAAGACCAATCAGATGTAATTAAGACCAGTACAAATAATAATATTTTTTTATGTTTAGTGTAATAGATCAGGTTAAGAAATATGAATATAGGTTTGAGGCAAACGATGAATTAGATTGGAAGTAGCACTGCTGGCGGATTAAACTGGATGCCTGCAGTTTTCCAGGACTAAATGATAAAGAAAATTCTAAAATGGTGTTAAATAGAAAAGGACTGCTTTATTGATTTCATATGTTAATTAATTGATGTCAATTATTGGATTATGCATCTGGGTGTTAGAGTGATGCTAAGGGTACTGTGTGATGAAGTTCTGTTTGGAATGAAAGCACTTAACATTACCACCAATAAAGTGCTTTTGGTTGTTGGCTAGCATTCTTTTATAATTTGATTTTATACCAGCCTGTGAGTTTGTTGGTTTCTTATTTTTCACTTCACATCTCAGAATTGCTGTTGTATCTTTTGGCTTACTTCTTCCACATGCCAGAACAAATACTTGTACATTCATTTTCCTTACTCAAATTTATCAGCTTAATCATAGGTTAATTTCTTGGCATCCATATGCATAGCTTTTCTAATGGCATACTTGATCATTAATGCTTACTGCAGGATAAACATGCCAAATTCAGTAAGATCCAGTGTTAAAAATTAAAATTTTTTCTGATGATGTTGCACACCAAATCCAGTTCAATACAGACAGAAACACAGAAGCACTTTTTTGTAGCAGCTTTTGGATCATTTTGCTCACTGTATCCAACATATGTGACATACTGTTGGAGATATCAGCTCGCATTCACATCTTTTCTTTACAACTGGCACTCATTTTTCCATTTTGAGTGCTTTAGCAGGCAAGTCAGACATGTTTTTCAGACAAGACCATCTCAACACATGCAGCTAACACACTGATAAAGATTATGAGAAACCCTACTCTAAAATTCCATACCAGTTGTATTATAAAAGATAAAAAACACACGCAAGCATTAACAGTAAGTTTTACATCATTCAGAAGAAATACCCTACTATAAATAACTGCTAGAAAATTAACTTGACCCTAGATTTGTTTAAATTAATTACTAGTACAGAATAAAAAATAAAAATAAAACAGCCAAATTAAAAAGGGCATTACTGATAAAATAGAGCCATCCTACATAAGTAAATTACATAAGATTAAACTGTCTAAAAGGTGTAACAACCACAAAAACTGACAAGCTAAATTCTGCCATTCCAAAAGCAAAATGTAACATGTCGATACACAAAAAACATCCAAGTTAAAAATGCTGCTGCTAAATGGTATAAAGAACAAATACTTTATTGAAAAACCTCAGTAAGCATTTTGCCATCTGATTATGACTTCAGTAGATCAGAAGTACAACCTTTAAAATATAAAATTAATAGGTCCTAACATAACTCTCTCTGTGGTAGTGAAATAATAATTTACTTGACACAATAAAATGTAATAAATCACATCAGCACTATATTATATGCAAATCCACAAAATAGCCCATTCATAAAAAACTAGGAAAACTATAAAATTCCGATTGAACAAACAACTTAAATAACTTAATTACCACAGCCCAGTACAAAAGAATAGAAAACAATGATATATAGTAAATAAAATAGTGAAGGAAGAATAAATGGAATATGTGACGGTGTAGTTTATGTGATATTTGGCATGTCTTTTACTGAAGGATTCAGGAACTTAGTTGCACAATTTGCACTTTCACCATTAATCAAGAAAATCATTTGGTAATCTTACAGTACAAGATACTTTATGTCCCATTCCAGACCTCGACATATTCACACAGAACATGCAAAGTCATAAATCCTGATGGTGATGTTTGCAAACAAATCACCTCAGGTTGTGTTTTCAAGCAAGCACAGAGTACATGTACATATGGATAGAATTCTAATGTATACACTCAGGCTGCATGCCAGGACTGCAGGCACTACTTGTCATTACACTGCACCCAAAATAGTAGATATTATATGGAAACTTTGGAGTTGCTTATATGTATGTATAAGAGGGTACAGGAGGAAAAATCCCACTCATATAGGTGTGGGACTTCTTTCCACCCACAGAAAGCATGAGTAAGAATTTTATTTCAGATTAATTTTTCTTTAATTTGAAACATTATTCTTAGTTGTACTGCAGACCCCTCAGTGAAACTGCCACTGTGTCTATGCCACAATCAACAAACCTATGCAGAAAGGAAACATTTTTCAATAGATAGAACAAATACTTTTTTACTGTAGGTGCTTACTATAATTTAGAGTTTGGGTTTCTTACTTAAAAATGTATATAGTAACATATTTTAAATGCCATCTGATGCAACCTCTGAACAACATCAAACCACCTTTTTGTTGTATAAGTTTGTCTACTTTTAGGAATGTACAATTTCCACATTTAACATAAACAATTCAAGTGTGTATGCCACGGTGGTGCATCGGTAGCGTTGTTGCCTCACAGCAAGAGGTTCTCCCATTCGATTCTCGGCTGGAGTGCGGGGAGTGCCTTCTGTGTGGAGTCTGCATGTCCTTCCCACGGTTGGGTGGCATTCGAAAGACATGCGTAAATGGGCGTGCCTTCATTCTGACTACATGCATCACCTCTGCATCAAGACATTATAATCATTCCTTCCTACATCTCTTCCTCCTCTGCCTCCACGTTTTAGTATTAGCATATTGCTCTCCTGTAGCTAAATGCCATACTCCCTACTTCCCGCTCCCTGCTCCCTGCTCCTTGCTCCCTACTCCACCACTGGGATTCTTTTTTTCTTTCCTTCTTCTTCTTGATCTTCTCAGGCCCAAAAGCAACACTAGGTTTTCATTGTTTTTCATTTGTCCTCTACATCTGCACCCTCTTTTCTTTCTTCCTTTCCTTTACAGCCAGCTGAAGTTTTTACACTAGCTCATAGTCCATTGGTCTCTGCTACAGTGACCATCCAACTGCCCCCAAAGTCTTTTAGTCTCCCCTAAATATAACAAAGAACTACTGACATCCCCATAGAGAAAACATATGTTCTGCTATGTTGAATCAAACCTCCTCTAAGCATGCATGTTGATCATAAGCTTGTCTCCCCTCAGGTCCTCTTCAAATTCATTGCCTCTTTGATGACTCATCTAATATCCCTGGCTCCTTTGGACAGTGCATCCCCCCCCCCGTGCTGCCAGCTTCTGATGGGGATTTATTATGAAGTGGGCATGATTAAACACCATCCCTCATCCTCCAACACCAGAGCCAATAATCAACCCCAAATCACCGCGGCCATAATCAGGCTTTATCCCTCTAAACCATGGTACTGACCATTTCCCAAACATACATACTTGAAGTAATTATGATTTTCCTCAGTGTATGTATTCACATATTACTAATTTTCAGTTACGCATATATATTCATGGACTTTTACCTTCTTCTTTTAGCTTGATGTCACAGCAGTGCATATCAGACCTGATCACAGAAATTGGGTCAGGCATCTACAGGGAGACTAGCTTACTATTTAATGAGTTCACCTGTTCTTTCCTGATTTAATTTATAGAACTCTACTCCACCTATATTGCATCATTCACCTTACTTCCTTTTATGACACAGAGCACTGTTCTCAAAATATACCACTTATTATTTTAACCTCCTTTTAAGCTTATCCCTAGCTGTCACTTCACTATTGCCTCTGCCTTCTGCTACGGCAGATGTGAGTGACAGAAAACATCTATAATGTAGACTACAAAATGGATGATTTCCCTCTTGCTTAATTCTCTCCTTGTACCCCTAACCACATTTTCCATCTTGGCCCTTCCCTAATTCCCCAAACATGGCATCAACTTCTCTCCAAATTACTTCCTTACTTTTCTTTGCTCCTGCTAAATGGCATTTACCTTCTTTAATTGGTATCCATTTTGCTAGGTTTGATCAATTAAAAGAAACTGCATTCTGTAGCTTCAATCTTTATCATTTGGTCAAGTGCATGGCTAGCTCTTCTAATGATTTGAATCTCTAGTCTTATTTTAAGTTTAGTCTCAAACACTTGGAAAGAATCAAAATCATTTTTCTGAATTTAATTCTATTGTCCTTGTTACTAAGCATAGGTTACTTATACATGTACAACATTTAGAGTTGACTTTCTTTCTTTACCACTTTGTAATACCACAATGTGATAAAACAGTACACATCCTGATGTCTGCCATACATAACAGCCCTTTAATTATCAGTTCAATGGGTTATGACCACTGCCTTTACACAATGCCTTGTCAAATAAAAATGTGAACTGCTTTCAGGATAAACAGATTTCTTTAAATATTACCTATCAATTTCTCTCATGATACACATGAAGAGACTGACATATAAAGAGGACATCTTGCTGCAAAAATGACATGAACATGTACTTACTCATTATGAAATTTATGAGTATGCTCTGATAACAAAGCAAGCATAGTATCTTTCTGAGATCGCTTAATAAGCCTAACATCACCCATCATCTGTCTTTCATACTGTTGACATCATTTTACATTTTAATTGGATGCTGCCTGCAACAACTGTACTTGATAATAGAAGTCAGTGTTTTGTACATATAGTTCATAGTTTAGTACTAAGCTAACTGCCCTTGCAAGCCATTTTAAGCATATCCAATTATCCCTTGTGAGACTCAGACCCTGCACCTTGTGTTTGTAAGGCAAACACCTTAGCCATTAAGTCGCCCTCCCAACCCAAAACTGTGAAGTAACTGGCTTAGGCTCACAGATCTTCTTTTGGCTTTTCCCGGTTAGGGGTTGCCACAGCTGAACTCCGGTCCACTAATGATTGGCAGTAGATTTTTACAGTGCCAAGGTGCCTGGCCAATGAAGGCACGCCCATTCACCCATGTCTTATAAATGCTACTCAACCACGGGGAGGACATGCAGACTCCACACAGAAAGCGCTCCAGCCAAGAATCGAACGGGAGAACCTCTTGCTGTGAGGCAATAATGCTACTGCTGCACCACCGCGGACATGACGACAATACGTTTTACATATAAAATAGAGTAATCAGGGCTGTTATGCAGACAAGGAAGAAAAGACACGGCTTTTTTACTCATTGAGCTAATAATCAAAATGCTTTTTGAATGAGGATGTGAGGCAAAAAGCCCAACAAACTACACAGCACATTAATGTTACTTTATTCTGTTTCAGCCATATAGAACATAATTAGGGCATTCGCATAGTTTCCCAATATTCCAGGAAATGTCAATTGTTGCATCATTTAGTCAATTATAAAATAAGTAAAATTAAGGAATAAATAGACACTCAGCTAATAATCAGACTACTAAAGATACCTAGTATGTGTACAACCAAATTTAAATGCAAATGTTAAATCGTTTAGAAAATAAATCTTTTATATGGACACTGGTACATTACCATTACATGTGTATTCAGATGTTAGCTTTATTTAGTCATCAAGAATCAGTTTAAATTATCCATCAAATTATTTTTATTAACTCATCTGATGTGCTACATCACCAGAATAGCTCCTTTATAGTGACAAGTATTACAGAATGATAAGAGTGACATATCTCTAAATTGCATTATCTGCGATCTGGTGTCGGGGGTGGTCCTAAGGCTCATCTTCTTAAAGCGGGCAGCACGACCTTCCCTGGCAGATTCATCAGCAGCTTGAAGGACTCGGTGATGGAGCCATCTGGCAGCAACCATTTGGGTGAGTATGCCTTAAGGGCCTCAAAGTTTCAACAGGGATCTTTTATTGTTTCACCACACCCCTTTTGGTAGGGGTCGCTCCCATGCCTGTTAAGAATTATAGTGCTTACCTTACAGACACAAGGCACAGAGGTGTGTTGCATGATTGGAAGGGAAGTTAGCTAGGCTTTTAAGGGACCACAATGGCAGCAAGCCTAGTATTTAGCATTAATTAAAGTTTCAAAGGAGGAGGGTTGGCATGATCTCTCAAATGCCCAAAGTGGGACAGTTTTTGTAGAAATGTGAGATTTTCCAGATCATAACTTTAGTTCTGCCAACTTAAAAGCTTATTCTTGTAACATTTGAGTTGCTTATGCTATTTCTTACACTTTTACCCTAGTCTGGTGTTTCTGATACAAAATAACTTTTTATGCAATTATTTAAAAAAAAAAAAAAAAAAAAAAAAGGAAGAAAATTTGGTAAAAATCTGTCATAAAGGGTGACAGGTAGCAACCCTGTTTTGGATGTACAGTATATAATAGCATGTGTACACTTTGGCTAGAGGATTATTTCAGTTGTGATGGATAGCTTGCACAATAGTTTTTATGAGGTATGGATTTGTTTATGGTTTGTACTTTAACTGTAACCATTGTTTCATAGTTAAGCTATTACTGATGAAAATATGAGCAACTATGTTTTTTTTTTTTTTTTTAATATTTTTTCGCGGCTGATACTAGTGGCTTTATAAGGAAGTTTAGTGGGCTTGGGATGCCTTGGCAGGAATGCTGGTAGTCTCTTTAATTTAGACAATGGTGAATCAAAGTGTGTCAGTTTGGAGAGACCTTGTTTTTCAAGGCTTGTGAATGAATGGTGGGCAATGTACCATTTGGATTCTCCATTATTTCATGACATTGTCCTCTGGGTGTGCATCTTTATTTTAGGGTGGAGTTTAAATGTCTACCTGTCTACAAGTTTTTTATAACATATAAATAGGGGTGTGCTATATTATGTGCTGTTTTATGGTGGGAGATTGCTGTTGTGGGATGACGGTGCATGTGGGGCAGTCAGTTATTTTGGTATATGCAGTTGTGAGCTTGGCTGTTGAGTTTAGATTTTTGCCCAATCTGTCCTTGAGGATTATTTCTGTAGATGTTGTGATTTTGTCTGTCAACAACAGGATTAAAGCAGAGAAGAATATTGGCTCTTGTAAACATTCCAGAACCCCACAGCAGCAGCATGTTATCCTCCCTCTTACAGAGATTTCTTATTCAGGTTAAGTATGAATCTAATCAAGGTTTTCAGCATGTCAGGTGTTCACATTCTAGAACCCTGCAGCAGCAGGGCAGCCAAGCTTACAGGGCATTTGGGCTCCTTTTCAGAATTCAGGATGTTTAGTAGCCTTTAAACAGTTTATGTATGTTTTTTTTTATTCAGGGCTAACTCTCGCTATCTTATATGTTCCACCCTGGTTCAGACTTTTAAGGACAGATGACTTTGACTATCAGTTTGCTTTCTGACTTGAAGGCCACAGACAGTAGAAGAAAGGCAGTACTACAAGAAGAAACCAGCAACGAGTTCTGAAGAAGAAAATAATGGGGAAACAAAGTTCTGCTGGACTTTTAACCACAAGAAGTACCTTTGGCCAGCTTGCAAGTATGCCCACTTGTGCTCTGTCTGTGAAAACGTCATGCAACCTCCAGGTGCTGGGAGATGATACTAGGTGTGGGCAGGCTAGGCATTCCCTTAGCTCACCTAGATGGAGGACTTGGGGGAGTATGGGATAACTACTTGTTGTAGTATTGGCTTTTTAGATGTTATGATTTTTAAAGATTCACAGGGCAATTTTGATACCAAAAACTTTAAGAAAGCTTGTGGTAAAAATAACAAATTACATCAAACTAGCATGCACCCTGGCTATATATATATATATATATATATATATATATATATATATATATATATATACATACATATAAAGAACTCCATGAAAGGACACTTCTTGAGGGTATCTAGACTACATACTGATCCAACTGATTTACAGACAGCCTTTGAAACCTTAAATAATGAATTTCTGGAGAGAGGCTATAAATTTAATGAGATTCAGGATACCCTGAATCAAGTGAGAAATATGACGGGAGAAACTGGTAAGCTATACTTCTCACATGATGCACGGCATAGCACTAATAATAGAAATAACATCAAGAATAATAGGAAAGTTGATGGTAAAGCTAGGATTAATCTCACTTATACTGGTGATATTTCTTTGATATGTGAGATTGTGAAGTGCAATTGGCCTATTTTGTTAACTGATGAGAAAATTAAGAATGTGGTTGGTGATACTCCTAGCTTTGCATTTAAGAATGGGGTGTCTTTAAAATGAAGGTTGTGTTATAGTAAGTATAAGAAGACAATGATGCTAACAGGCAGACTGGGAACCTATTACTGCAGATCATGCAAGGCATGTACTTATGTTTTAAGTAAAAATTGCTTTATGCATCCAACACCGGGTGTTCGATATGATACTGAATTTTACACAGATTGCAAAAGTAATTTGGTGTATATAGCTAAGTGCTTAAAATGCCCTTACTTTTATGTAGGCATGACCACCTGTAGACTTAAAGACAGGGTGCTTGAACATCTGGGTGACATAAGGAGAGATGTGGCAACTAGTGCTTTAAATAAATATGTTAAACAGTGTGTGGGCACACCTTTGAGTTTATGGTACTACAGTTGATTAATGAAAGTGTTAGAGGGGGATGCTTAAGTGACAAGATTGAACAAGAGGAAGTAAAATGGATTATAACTCTGCAAGCAGACAAATGTTTTGGTATCATCGATACTGTTTCTAAAGAGCCATAAATTGACTCACTGATTGGGCCTAGGTTGCCATGGTGCTTGTTTTATTGATTTGTTGTTTGTTAATTAAGTAGCACATTTAAAGATGACTGTTTTTAAGTGTGTATGGTCTGAACAAGTGTATTTATACACAAAAGCGCTTACATTTTATAAAAGTTGGAATTGCAGCTTTGGTGGTCAGTTTCTCATCTTTGGCTACCACTCCCCAATCTGACAAGAAAAACTGACCTAGTTGTTGAATGACTATCCTGACCAAGAGACAGCAGCAGCCTTTCTTTAAGGTTTATGGAAAGGTTTAAAAACAGTCTCCTTGGCACTTTTAGATTCCAAGTTAGAAATCATTCATCCATTAAGGAGCATGAAGAAATTGCAGCTGATTTAATTGAAAAAGAACAAGCAGTTCCCAGAGTAACTGTCCCCTTATCCACCCCTCCCTGGCTCCACATTTCTCCCATCAGCCTCATTAAAAACAAGATGGTGAATGCAGGTTGATTCACTACCTCTTGCACCCTGTGGGTGCATCAGTCAATTATTTTAGTTACAAAGATCGGGCCAAGGTACATTATTCTTCCCTGAATCAGGCAGAGAAGGTTAATTTGTGTTATTCCAACCCTTGGCTTTGCAAGTTGGACATGAAGTCAACATTCTGTCTTCTTCCCATAAGATAGCAAGACTGACCTTATTTGGGTTTTTAGTTTAAGAGGAAATAATTTTTTTGACACTGTCATGCTCATGGTGTGTTCAGTGGCTTGTGCTATGTCTGAACTGTTCAGCACAGCTTTGCATTGGTGTTGGCAACAAAAGGCACCTCTTCAATCAGCAGTCCACTACCTAGATGATTTTTGATAGTAAGCGAGGGGCAGACAGAAACGGTGCAAGGCATGTTGGCCTTCAAACAGCTCTGCAGTAATTTAGGACTACCTTTTGCCAATGACAGGTCAGAAGGGCCGAGTCAGTCCTTGATCTTTTTGGTACTAGAAGTCGATATAATTGATAATTATTTTAAACTTCCAGCAAATAAACTGCAGTAAATCCAGCAACTGGTTTGGAAATTTCTCTCGGTCAACAAAGTTCACACAGAGGAAATTATGCAGCTGCATGGGCTACTGAATTTTGCATGCAGAACAGTCTCCTCAAACAGAGCTTTCCTCCGGTCCATTTCTGGCTTGTTGAAAGGAAACAAACCTAAACATTACAAGGTCCATCTGACCAGAATGGTCAAGGAAGATCTTCAGCTCTGGTTCATGTCCCTCAACCAATTCAATGGTTTCTTTTTTTGGCAGTCTCCTTGGGTTTCATCCAGCAACCTTAATCTTTTTACAGATGCAGCAGGAATTCCAGTATGGGACAATACTTCCAAGGCAATTGGTTTACTGAAAAATGGCCAGACTTTTGGTCAGAAGAGAGGGGGGATATTACTTTTCGGGAGATCTTCCCTATCCGGGTTGTCTCATTAGTATGGAATGACAAATTACACAACAGTAGAACAGTATCTCACTCAGTCATTGTTGCAGTCTCCCATGCCATCAACAGATGGTTCTCCAAGTCCAAATGGGTTCACACTGTAATTAGACTATTAGTTGTGTTGGGTTTAGAAATGAATCTGTCTTTCTCCAGTGTGCATGTGCCTAGTCAACACAACCCAATAGTTGATAGTCTTTCCCATTTTCAGTTCATTGGGTTTCATCAGCTGGCCAGGCATGCAGACCTAAAGAGCATGGCAATTTCCACATAAGTTTTGTTAATGTAGAGTTCCAACAAGAGAAAGCTGGAAACACTGTCACGGATGAACAATAAATGAAAACCGAAGTAAAAAGAAAAAATATGTTCTTTTAATAGACCATTTTAAAAAAACACTTTGACATTAACATTAAGCGCTTTCATCCCCGCTAAGGTGGACTTCATCAGAATGTCTAACAAACAACTCTATCAGTTTATTTAAAAACTTTTTGGTGCCATAATCTGCCCACTTTCAGTTTTAATGTGATATGATAATATAACAATAATAACATCTTTCTGCAATCTTCAGCAATAATATTGTGATCTGTTCGGTCACCAATATAAAATCTAACCTAACCTATAATCCATTAATTATGACATTATACATTCATTTATAAAAAAATATATAAAATATATAAAAAAATGTGCTAGAACCATCCTACATCTAACAAATTCTATGCAATAAACCAAATCTATGCAATAGACGAAACTAATGCAACTATAATTAAACATGAATTAATTAAACAGTGTTTCCAGCTTTCTATTGTTGGCATTCTGTAGTCAGTAGCTGGTTTCAAAATTAATTCATTGTAGAGTTGTAGTATCATCGTTGCTTGACAGGTCATGGAACAATAACAGCAGGAAGACCTATTCTTCATCACTTCAGTCCTTCAGGATTTTCTGTAGGTCATTGCCCCCTTCTCAAAGAAGTTGGGGGGGCTTCACTTCCTGGTTTTCAGATCTTCATTAGAAGATTTGCGTAAAACGCTATGGATGGAATGTTTTTTTGGTCTTCAGGAGGTGTCTAGCCATTGGCTGACTGGCAGACTGATCAAGGGTTGGGAGAATATTCATGGGGCTTCTCAGAATTCCAGGAAGTCATCATTGTTTGGGGCTGGTTTAACACAGTATCTGATTTTTGTACCTTTGCTACATTGGCTGCTTTGTTCTCATCATTATAAGTGGTGCCTTCCATGCTAGTAAATTGCTAAACTATCTTTGTTGGGATGACCTTGTTATTCACAGGGATGTTACTCTGATATGTATGAGGAAATACAAGCTCGACCAATTGGGAAAGAGCAGCAAGTCAGGTGGATAGGTTGAAGGGGTTAGCCATTTGCCCCATTCACTGGTTCAGATTAATGCACTGGATAACTATCAAGGGCACTGAAAGGGTGGCAGGCCATTTAGCTTGGCAGATGTGAATCTCTTTCTATGAAAGGCCACCAAGGGGTAAGTTATACATCCTCAAGTGTAATGATCTCAATCTTTTTGAATATGCCACATTTTAGACTTGGCCAGGAAGGGCATTCTGCTAAGGTCATGCAAAAAACAGGAAAGTAGGTGTATGATCCCTTTTTATCATACATCAGGAACTAACCTTTGTTTATGTTTCAAGGAAGGAGGTTATCTGACTGTTGGGACATTCCTTCATCAATCCAAGCTTTGGTCCACCCAGCTGGACACTCTGGTTCTTTAGACCATAAAAAATGGTTAGTTCATTCATTTGGCTTCTCAGGCCTGCTATGGTTTAAATTTTGGGAGATCTGGACTCAACTCACAGCAAAGGAAATATTTACCAAGGTTTTGGTATCCCACCTGGGGGGTAATGACTTGGTCAGGGCTCCCAAGAAAATTCTCCTAGCTAGAATACATTCCGAAATACACAAGCTAAACACGCTATATCCACACAAAGTTTTTGTTTTGGTCATCCACTATACCAAGAATCCACTGGGAAGGAGTTAGAAGTTCCAGATTGATTGAGATGTCTAGACTGTTCATTAATCACAGAGTCACACAGACAGCTTGACAGATAGGATTTCACATCATCCACCACAAAGATCTTGACAGACTGGACTCTGATTTTTTTTTATACTAGAGACACTGTACATTTGAACAATTTTGGGTTTGATTTGTTTAACTGAGACATTGTTATGGCCATCAAGGAATACTTCAAGTATTAATCCTCTCCCCTCTTTTAATGGCCTTGGGTATCTAGACTCAAGGCCAGCTAGGGTGGAAACTGCATGGTGGCATGCCAGGTTGCCATTGGCTTTAACGGCTTCAAACCCCCCCCCCCCCCCCGTTTTTCCTCCATTGATGCTGAGCAGCCTCAACTCACCTTCAGCTGGCCTCAGTTTGACCTGTGGCCAAATTTGGGATGGAAAGGAAGAATTAAATTTTTTTTTAACACCAGATCCAAGGTAGCTTGGGTCACACTCCCTGTCCTGTAGAGGTTAGCTGGAAAAGGCCTGGTCATGCCAACCAGCTTAAGAGTTAATGGTTAATGTTTGTTGATATGTTATATGTGAGATTACCGAGGTATCTTTAATGTTGTCAGTAGTATTGTGTATAAAGGATCTCAAAGGCATTATTGTGTGGCTATTGACTCAGCTCAGTGGAAAAGGGTGACTTACCTGTAAGTCACATGGAGTCAGTGGGCAATCCTAAGGTTTGGCTTCTTAAAGCAAGTGGCCCAGCCCCCTTGGGAGTTTCATCTGCAGCTCGAGGCCCTCCTGCAACTGTCCCAACCCTGTGACCATTTTTTTTTTTTTTTTTTGGGAGCCAGTCTTACGGCTTCACCCCCCCCTCGTTTTACCCCCTATTGGTGCTCAGCGGCCTCAGCTCACCTTCAGTTGGCCTCCTTTTGACTGGTGGCTATAACACTGGGTATTTGGATTGGAAAAGAAGAATTAGAAGCTTTTCCCACCAGGTCCGAGGTAGCATGGGTCACACATCCAGTCCTGGAAAAGTTAGTTGGAACAGGCTTGGACACTCCAGCCAGGTTAAGAGTTAATGGTTGTTATTTGTTATGTTATATGTGAAATTACTGTGGCATCTTTAATGTTGTCCATAGTATTGTGAATAAAGGGTTGCAAACACAGTACTGTGTGGTTACTGACTCAGCTCAGTGGATAACCGCTAATATTTACATTTTCCACTTTGCCTTGTCATTGTCATAGGATATTGTTTCAGTTCATTCCACTATTCAGAATGTTTATATCATTTTTGAGTTGTATATCTTCAACATACTGTAATACAGTTCTCAAAAGCTTTTCTAGTAAGGTAAATTATCAAATGGTTTGCAAGACACCACTATACCTAAGCTTAATAGAGAAACCAGTGCACAAATCTTTAAGCAACTATAACAATAACATAATTTGTTGATAGAATAGACATCTGCCTTATTGCCAACATTTCTACAACAGTTGAGCAATTCCTGTATAGAGTTTAGTAATTTGAAATTATTTGTATGTAAGGACTGAAGAACTTAATCACGTAAAGCAAATTATAGAATTTTGGTTATAGTTTATCTCCCTTGTTTCTTTTCTCTTTATTATTTATTTTATCTACAGTATATGAGATTTGTATAGTACCCATTTGTCTGTGTGGGTTTTTGTTTAATGCTGTGGTTTCCTCCCATATCTTAAAGACACATTATAGGTGAAATACCAATGCTCCAAACTGCTTGCAAGAGTGCCTGCTGTGATAGTGCATGTGCGTGTATGCATAGTGCAAAGAGCTGGCTCCCCATTTAGGATTAGATACCCTGCTTTGCACCCACTGAATGCCGAGCTTGGCTCAGCTACACAGCTTCCCTGGGTTGAATTAAATACAGCATCAAAGAATAATTAAGTGAGCAAAAACTGGCAAAAGGAATTTGTTATATTGTCTAAAAGTCTATTAAACACAGCAGCAAACACCAAACTTCTGCAAGAAGCTGCATGTTTTATTATTCCACCTTCACTGACAGCAGGAAATACGTATAGTATATAAGTTTGTGAAGTAATTCTCTAGACAACAGCGCACTTGTCTTAGTAACTATATAACAGTTTTTCTCTAAATATTTTATATTTTTAATGTGCAGCTAAAATCATTCACTTCAGAAATTGTTTTTAAAGGCAAAATGTATTTTCACACCAGGAAAGCAAGCATAATGTTTTCTTAGCAGTAGTTTTTGGGGAGGAAAACATGTCTGCGTTCTGTACCATAATACAATTTTATACTGTATGGTTTTTGCATCACAGTCACGGTGAGTTACAGCAGAAAGAAATTTCTTTACACTCAGAATAGTTATATGTATTCCACTTGAGTGTTCTGAATTTTGACAGCAATGAAGTACAGAAAAAAATGCCACTCATGCAGAAAAAGTACTTCTCTGGATAGCTGGGTTGCTATATCTGTTTTTAATAAGGCTGCTATTAAAAAGCAGTGCACCTGAAAGAGGCTTCAGATTCTGAGATCATCTTGGATTATTCTGCATCAATGGTGCTGCATAGGAATGCTATATTTCAGCAAGCTGTTTTTGGTCCTTTGCAGTCGGGTTTTCATGTATACATCTTTCTGTCACATTGTTCACCAGCATCAATAATTCCAGATACTATTACTACGTCAAAAAGCTTTTGGTTGGCATTCTGTTTATTGCTGCAATCGTCAATGAAACTGCATTTCACTGTCAGGTGTGCCATCCACTCTGTTCAGTCATCTATCTTACAGTCATTCATCAACACATGTTTAACTAAAGTCACAAGGAATCTGCACTTGAACATATATGGCATATGGGTAATCAGGACAGCTAGGCCACTGGGATAATGCTGCACCATCATACAATAATAAAGTAGTAGCTACAGGAATACATGATTGCAGATGTGGTGCTTTAGACTGACAAGTTTTCATGGATGGGAGGTTGACATAATGGTTAATGTGTTTATATTACAGACACAAGGTACAAGGTTTGATCCCCAGATGAGGTAATTAGCTAGATTTAAAATGGCCCACAAGGGCAGATAGCCTAATATTAACCTATGAACAAGGGGTATTTCCTAGCCTCTCCCTTCTTTCTCTGAATTGTAAGCTTATTTATTTACAAACAGCATAACAGAATCCTTCAAAGCATTCTCAAAGCAGTACAATGGGTTAAAGATACAATGAAACAGTAAAATTCGGCAATATTATTGATATCCTCAAAGATAAAATAGTTTCAGATAGTATAATGTTTAAGGGGATTATTGCTTGTACTCTCAGTTTTAATAGTCAAACATTGGAACAAGTAAATTAACCCATACAACATGAGGTGTGGGCACAAAGTAGTTGTAGACAGGCTGCTTTATCTTATCTGCAAAAACAGGTGGATATACAATCAATTCATCAATAAAAAATATCAGGAAACTGTAACAGTAAATGTTTATATTCCATCTGAATGGCATTCAGAGAGATATAATTACAACAGTGTTAAATGAGGTAGTTAAAGTATATCACCTATCTAACCTATGGCACTTGTAGAAAAACAGCTGTTTGTCAACTTCCAATACAGCAATGCATAGAAATTGTAAGAGGAAGGTTGCTTGGTCACTTGAATCCATCTTGGAGCCACAGAAGTAGGAAATATATATATTTAATACATGGACATATGTGGTAGCTGTTAATTTTGCCAACTGTACTTAAATTGTCAAAGTTAACTATTGCACTTTTTTTTTTGTATCAAAGACATTTCTTTGATTGTCACCGATGTTGGTATTCAGATCATAAACTGTTTCTCTATAGTGTGAGATGTGTTTGCATGAAGATAAGCAGATATACTGAAAGTTTCAGCATTGGGGCAGGATGCAGGAGTCTGTGTGTTTGTGTGTGTGTGTGTGTGTGTGTGTGTGTGTGTGTGTGTGTGTGTGTGTGTGTGTGTGTGTGTGTGTGTGTGTGTGTGTATGTGTGTGCATGTGTTTGAGTGTTTCCTGAGTACAAGTACACATTTAGTGTTTTGTGTGTGTGTGTGTGTGTGTGTGTGTGTGTGTGTGTGTGTATGTGTATGTGCATGTGGTTGTGCGCGTGTGTGTGCGTGTGTGTGTGTGTGTGTGTGTGTGTGTGTGTGTGTGTGTGTGTGTGTGTGTGTGTGTTTGTTTATATGAAGTATGTTTGTGTCTTATGCTGTAATACTATTAGAGAAATGTTTTTTTTTTCTTTTTATAATGCAAAGGGTTTTTGGTTAGGGGCAGGAGCAGCAGGGTTAAGATTAATATCATACCTCTCAACCTCTTAGAGCAAGAAATCTGGACAAAGCCATAAATAAAAGGGGGGGGGCCCAAAAATAGGGACAGTTTTTTAAATATTGTTCTTAAAAACTTAGAAAGTTGATAGAATAGCACGAATTTCTGAAGGGTATGAAGTCTGAGACTCAAATCTCTGTCATTATTTTAAAACTTCAGTCTTTAATGATTTGCCACTAATTTGTCAGAAAAAAAACACAATTTTATGAAAAAAACGACCAAAAATATGAGGCAAAAATCTCGATATTCTACGAAAATCTGTACACTTGACAGATAAGATTAGCAGACATACATCGTTACTCACCTGTGCTAGCCATAACCCTAACAACTGCTGAACCTAACCATAATCCTATACATTTTCTTATGAAAAACTCTTCTTTCTCTAACAGTATCACTGTTCAAACTGTTTAAAGCTATTGTTAGCTTTCCTTACTGACGTGTGTTAACCCTAACCCTAACTCTACCACTGCTGTAACCCCATCTCTGCACATCTCGTTATGAGCAACTCTTCATCTGCAGTACCACTATTCAGACAAAGTATGTCTAAGGGTAATGTTAAGTTTTATTATATTTATTTATTTATAGTTTTACAAACACAAAAAGAAAGCCCGTCTTCCTTTCTTGATCAGTTTAGATTTGATCTTTTGTTTTATGTTTGGTCTAATATCAATATAATGTGCATTTATATTTCTGCATGTTAATTTTAGGGGATATAAACATACACACACTTACATATATCTATCTACTTTTTTGTCTATCAAGATATATAGATATAGCTATAACTATAATTTTGGGGTTGGGCATGTTCACCTGTAAAATAACTGTGTGTGTGTTATGACCTTACGAGTGTTGCTCTGTTGAGTTGTGACCTCCTACATGTTTGAATTGCAACCCCCAAAGTTTTAGATGTTTTAGAGTTTCTTATTTATGTGTTTACTAAATGAGACAGAGCCATTCAGAGTAAATTTGTTGAGTATAGTTCTTCGTGAAAGTTACGAGACACTTTATATATATCTATATATATATATATATATATATATATATATATGTTTGTGTATATGTATATATATATATATATATATATATATATATATATATATATATATATATATATATATGTGTATATCTGTTAGGCCTGCAGTCTTTGTTTACAAGTACAAGTTATTTGTCTTTTCCCCCTCTCCTCCCTTCTCTGTACAGCTATATTAGTTTTATGCATCATTCATTGGTTCATAGGTTGGTACTAGGCTATCGGCCCTAGGGCCTTTACAAGCCTAGCCATAACAATTCCCTGGATATTTCTTCTCACAATATTTACTTCCCTGGACCCCTGTCTAGCAGGCGACTGACATGCCCCCTGGGGTGAATTTCCTATCTCCCATCCAATCATCAAGTGAAGTGTTCCCGTGCATTTGCTGGTAACAGTGTCAAACACAGTCAATGTATATGCCTTCACACTTCCACTGTTATTAGACAATATCAGTGGTATTTGGGTTTAGCGTCAGGGTAGCCATTTGTTTTGCTCCACAGCAACGTGTCATAATAACCTTACTACCGCCATAATTTGAATAAGCTATTTAAACACCAAAGCAGCTATTATCTCATGCAGAAATGCTTGCTGGGTTAAAGTAAACATTGCAGGGAAGCTACATCTTTATGGTTTTTGACCTGAGCTGGATTCCCATCACCACCACCCCCAATATGGTGTAACTACTGTGGGTAATTTATTTAACCAGAACAATACTCCTGGGATATCACTGATAACAAATACTTGCAACAGCTGGACCTTACCTAGTGAAACTAGATTAAAGAAAATCACACTGCTGCCTACTGTGTTGAATAGAAATTAAACTAGTAGCCAACATTCTACATAATGAATAAACATAATCTAACACTTCCAAAACTGACTACAGCATAATTGTAATATCTCTACTTAAAAAATATTCAGAATACTGCTGTTAACTGATGACTGTGAATGAATAAACAGTGCCTTCCTTTAAAACTTCATTATACAGAATTGTTTCTGGACATTATTTGTTCATGCTGCTTGCAGACTTTCACACTGACAGCTGAAATGCTATTAGTATAAAAAACAAAATGCCAGTTATCTAAAGGGCACGTCCTCCCATTTGACAGTTTTCTTTGCAAAATTACAATAATTCAGTCCTTAATATTCAAAATGCAACTCCATTCTGGCTTTCTTTGGAGTGCATTTTTGTATTCTTATTTGGTACTTTCTTAAATTATCTCTTTTGATATATATATATATATATATATATATATATATATATATATATATATATATATATATATACTATACTCCTGATTGCTCCTGATTCTTGAAACTGTATAACATTGTAGTGCTACTTAATGCCTTGTAATAATCCTGTAACATTGCTGTTTAATGCTAATTTATAATGAAAATTGTTTAAAACGTTGGAGCTTTTCTCCCCCGGCCTTCGCTGAAAAAGGGCTCTGTAGCCCAGTCGGAAAATCCCGATCAGCAAACGTAAAATAAAATAAATAATATATATATATATATATATATATATTGCTTTCATGTAGACTAGACGCAATCCAGTCTATAGATGGAATTTGGGCTAACACAAAGGATAGCAAAAATATAAAACTTGTGTTTTCATCATGTCTTGATTATTTTACCAACAATTAATGTCTCTGCGTGACTCGGAGTGACTATTACTATTAAACAATTTATTCCTCCATATATCATTGTAGAGCAACCATTACAACAATCTTAAGACATCTGCAGAAAATGCATCACAAGAAACGTTTCCTGTTGAAAGGATGGGGCAGTCTGTTTTGAGGGGGAGTGAAATGCATGAATAAAAAGCATGTGATCAAATAGATGAGGTTCCAGACATCACAAATAAGTAGTCAAAGTCAGATGAGATGTTTAAAAGGTGAAGAACAACAGACAGAGGCCCTCTTTGATGTCAAATAGAAAGGAGGTTGCACTCTTAGCAGTCCACAGGAAAAAACAGCAAATGAACTGCAAGCATTATTAAGTTTTTAGAGACGTTTTGCCAGGTAGGCAACATATTTTGTTGCTGCTTTTACAGTACTGCTTTTAAACTACATGCGCCTGGCACACAATACTGGTACCTCTGGAAATCGTGGCACGTCTACAGCTAAGGAAATTGGCATGCACTACGTATTTGTGTATGGGGCAGGCAACAGTTTGACAATGGCTGCAGCTGTATTATTTCAACACTGCCTTACGAGCAAGTCAAAGGTCTACTGGCCTATCAGATGGTGTCTGCCACAACCCACTAGATGATGCTCTCTGACCCGCTGCACTTTATTCATATCACTTTGGAAACCTACACACACAAGTACTACATTTGTAAAGAGTACTGACTAATTAGTCTGCATATAATGAAAATATAATGTTAGCTGTGCATTTAAGCATTCTGCAACTTATTTTGCGAAGTAGATATGAGACATTTCATTCTAAAATGTTGTTGTTTGTCTTTCGGCTTTTCCCAGTTAGGGGTCGCCACAGCGGAACTCCGGTCTGCTAATGATGGGCAGTTGTTTTTTATGATGTTGACTTGCCAGCATGACGCTCAATCTTCAATGAAGGCACACCCATTCAACGCATGTCTTTCAAACGCCCACTAGACCACGGGGAGGACATACAGACTCCACACAGAAGGCACTCCCAACCCAAGCCGAGAACTGAATGAGAGAACCTCTTGCTGTGAGACAACAACACCATCGCTGCACCCCCGCGGAAGTCACATTTCATTCTAAAATGATAATATAAAAGAAGGAAACCAGTTGAGCATAACTCTCAACTGTCTAAATTTTTGCAGAATGTCCAGAATTTGGTCCCATATTTTTGGTCTGTTCCTCATAAAATTTGTAGTTGTCTGGTAAATCACTGAGGCTTTAATTCACAACATAATGGCAGGCATTATTGTTTCAGACTTCATGCCCTCCACAAAAATGCATGTTACACAAAAGTTGTTATTCTTGCAACTGTCTAAAATTTATAAGAGCAATTAAAATCTGTCTATTTTTGGGCCTTTGTCCCCCCAATTATTTTAAACTTGAAAGGTATGCAGTTGAACATTTGCTGAAATTAGAGCAATCAATGTTTCAAACATTTAGCACTTAATGGCTAAATGGTTACACTAATTTAGGAATATGACTTAAACTGAAATAAATGTTAGGCTGCATAAAATGTATTTTTAAAGTAGAACTTGGGCTGAGACTGGAAACATCTTGATCAGTTACTGTTGTACGTACATTCTTTGAGTGCCTGAACTTGATTACAGATTAGTAGAAAAGGGGAAGTCAAAATGCAGTTTTGCGACCTGACTATTGTCTCAATGTGCATGGGATAAGCATGTTTCAGTGTCACTTGCTTTGGCATTTGGTACTTTATAGTACAGATTATCATTTGTGCAAAAGGAAGTTATGATAATTTAAAACAGTAAGGTCAGTGGTACAGATCAGGCTTGACTCTCGACAGGAGAAGAAATGTTAGACCAAAGTGCATCAGAATGGAATGGGTGGCTAGTGATCAGGGTTGACCCAAAAAGAAGAATGCATACTCCTAAAAAAGCTGAGCAACAAAAGGGAGGGGGAATAAAGAAAAAAGATATGTATTCATAGAGACAAGCTTGACTCAGCCTTTAAGAGTGCAAATGGTACAGGCAATAAGTCAGTGTAAATGTCTGACTCAATGGTCTGGCCATGTTAGGTCCACAACTCTAAATTTTACATTGCACACCGGCAAGTTTAATATCTCTCTCTCTCTATGTATGTATATATATATATATATATATATATATATATATATATATATATATATATATATACATATATATATATATAAGATTTTGCTTATATATAACGATATTACTCTACATGCAGCTTGAGATGGAGATGCCACTGCTGCAGTATTCTTTGATTTGCCAGCTGCATGCTGTAAGAAGGATTGTCTTATAAGCAGCAGTTCAAGGAAATGAACAATGAAACCAGTGCACTCCAGGAGGATGTCAGGCTTGTTGATTTGTGAACAGGTACCCACTAAACTAAGACAAATAGTAAGGCTGGAAATAAGCTTGCAACAGAAGTAACTGCCACACTTTCATTCTCTGTCACATCTAACAATGGTACCACTATCTCCCCAGAGCAACACATCAAACTTCTAGGGGTTATCATAGACAATAATCTCAAATTTGACCTACAGGTCAACAAAACCATACAGACCATCAATAAGAAGCTTGGATCACTGTATAGAAACAAGACATTTTTAACCCCACTGGCTAGGACTGCAAATGCCCGGTCACACCTACTCTCTACTCTTTTATATGCTTCGCCTGCTTTTAATTGTGTCTGTCCACGATAATTGTGAGTCCCTACTATGGAACACTACTAAGCCATTGTACATAATCACTTTGTTTTATACTTTCTAATGTTATCCAACTTCTTGTGCAATCTATGTAAGTTTGTTTATTTGGAGTGTTTCTCCCCAAGCTTCCGCTGAAAATGGACATGTATCTAGTCGGACTATCCCTGTAAACAAAAGTAAAATAAATAATAAATAAAATAGAAAATATTAGTTTGACAATTCATTAAGTGATTACAGTTTCAACCAGTGCTAAATAACTAGTGCAAATATTACTGCATGTCAGGTGTTAGTGTTAGGGATACTACCCCCACAGCAATATCATTTTACAAGTCACATTATGTAGCAGATGGGAATGATCAGAAGGAATGGCCTCAGACTTCATTCTGTAGGGAAATTAATAGGACAGGGGCAGATGGCTTTGTAAGACTGTGGATGAACACAAGGGTAAAGTGTGGACACCCATGTGAAAGGATAGGACTCGTGGGAGAGATGATATATATGCTTTATAGAAAGGTTAGCAAGAATGGATATAAAACTAATGAGTGCGAGCAGTAATTAGTGCACAACAATGGGAAACTGGATGGTAATAACTCATTTCTATTTATAAGCCTTTCTGACAGTGCTGCAGGATTGGTTAGAAAGTATTCCATTATATAATAAGATGTCTAATTAGTGTGTTAATCTTTTACACAACTACTTAATGAAGGGGTGTCAAGAGATGGTTGCATATAGGATCACTGAAGGCTATGAACACTGAAGATTCAGTGTCATCATCATCACTCACCCGCATTTTCCCATTTTGACAAGAACTCAGGGAGTCACATCAACATTAGTCAATGTTACTACATCAACTTGAGAAAATGCTTATACCATTGAGTGGCCAGCCTTATCATAATTGTTAAAGCCATAAGATCCTGTATCCTGTATCCTGTATGTGCCTTGTAATACAAACTATCTATGCAAGCAATATCATGTCTTCTAATCCTTGCATTCTATGCCCATACACTGCCATATCGCTAAGGAAAGTATCATTGCAAAGTGAGCAGACATGATAACAACAGCATTACCACAATTAACAGAACATGCTGGAGGGACATGTTCATCTCCCAAAGACTGCCCATACTCTGGAATAAGTTTCCCATACATGTCAAGCAGAGCACCTCGCTGGCCCTCTTCAACAGAAATCTTGATGAGTGGATAGGTAACAGAAAGGTCACTCCAGGGATCATTCCAGTTGCCCTATTGGATAGGGGCACTGTCAACTAACATTGGGTGGCACGGTGCCTGGGCAATTTGTTTGGGCTAGGCTTGTAATGGCTCCAGGGCCATTAGCCTAGTACATACCTATGAACCTAAGAAAAACTGGTGATGAGAATAACATTCCTCACAAGTTAGTTTTAGACTTACTTAGCTTACAATTTATTACTTTATAGCACAAAGAAAGTACATTTTTGAAGCAGATTAGATGTCTGAATTCTACAAGAGGAAAAGTGTATATCTGGGCTAAGTGCATGACCCATTAAGTCCTGCTCAGCTGATGGATCATTTAATTCAATATTTTCATTTCTGTTTATGTAACCTCAGTGGGTATTATATTAGGTAAGTGAATACAATGGGCAAAGCTCGCTGCTTGCACCCAGGTCCATTATTTTTTAATGAAAACGCCCACTGATTGGTCAACAGGTATCTGAAAAAAAAAACATACCATATCCCAAATACTACTGCAGAGGGTATCCAAATAAGAAATACTGACTAGTCCTTGGAAAAGTGTGAGTTCATGTCAGAGCATGTAGACAGTTGGCATAATGGTTAAGGTCTTCACCTCCCATGCACAATGCACAAGGTATAATTCAGTCTTCTGTTGAAACCCTGTATGGATTTTATATTTACTCCCTGCATCTATGTGGGGTTATTCCCACCTCTCAAAATATGCTGAGTATTTCCCCCTCAACCTCACCCAAGAATGGAGCTCTGTGCAGCAGCAAAGACTCAAGATGGTGCTTATTGGGGAACAGGTGTATAGCTTAATCAATCTGGGCATAATCTGTGGAGTGTAGTATCCTCTAGATAGGACACTATGGATCATAGATTATGCACCATGTAAGGTATAGCTGTACAATGATGTAAAAATTGGTGATAGAAGATTTGGTTGTTTAACTAATGTGAATCCCAAATAAAAAAAAATAAAAAAAAAGGCCAGCACACGACTCCTGTAGCATAGGCAATACTAATTTATTCCATAATAGAACAGCAAAAAAAGTATCACAGTACATCAACATAGTTGTACCGGTTTCAGCACAGCCTTCCTCAGCAACCAAACATGATGCAAAAATAAACAAACCTATCATGTTGTCTTCTTACTTATATATAACTTCGTACTGAATGCAAGGAGTGCCCTCTAGTGCATATACTAATAATACACAATTTGCTATCCACATAAAAATGTAATTATGTATAAAAAATACAATATGAATCTGGATGCTTCAAAAAATGATCATTCAGACCCGGTGGGAAAAGGGCCCTCAATTTAATGATCCACATTTTTTCTTTGTTAGTGAGAATTTCATGTAAAACATAAGATTGTTTATTCCTAACCTTAATATGATCAATAACCATGAAACAAAGGATGTCCGTAGGGTGTATAGAAATGTGCTTATACAAAGAACTGGAACCCTTTTTTTTCTTAATGTCACTGAGATGTTCCCCTATCCTGACCTTAAAAGAACGGGAAGTTTGCACAACATAAAATGCTCGACAATTGCTCTAGGCCAAATAAATCACCCAAGGGGTGCTACAATTAGCAAAACATAGAACATTATAAATTTGTGGACAATTGTGTGAAGAAAAGGTCTGACGTTTTAACACCCTAGGGCAATAGGTACAATGACCACATGGGTAACAACCCAATATTGATCGACCAAATAAATTGATTTGAGTGGTTGAACATGCATCTTTTTCATAAACCCCCCTTATAGTGACTAAAAAGGGATCCCAAAGACCGCCCTTTATGAAATGAATAATGACACCGATCCCCTATGTAACTATTTGGGACTTTATCCGATTTTAATAGGTGCCAATGATTATGAATGATATTCATAAAACCAACCATATTTCTCCCATAAGTTGTTACCAATCTAAGCAAATATGAATTATCAGAATCTCAAACTCGATAAGATAATAACTCAGTTCTATCCTGCTGATTCGCAAAATGGTTGGCCCTTGTGATGTCACCCACTTGATAGCCCCTACTCTTAAACCTGGATACAAGATCCCTTCTATGATGGTCGTATGTGGAAGTGCTGGAACAAATCCTTTTGACACGAAGGAATTGAGACTTTGGGATATTCTTGATGACATGCTGGGGGTGGAAACTGGTAGCTTGTAATAGGGTATTGAATTGAGGACATTTTCTAAATATCTCACTCTCAAGAGTGTCAATATCTGTTCTTTTCACCAAGACATCCAAGAATGTTATTTCAGATCTAGAATAAGTCAACTTAAATTCAATACCCCATATGTTGCCATTCAAATATTCTAAAAATTCCATAAGGAATTCCACGTCAGCTCTCCAAACCATCCAACAGTCATCAAGGTATCTTCTCCATATGTCCATTTCATTAATATAAATATTATGGCCAATATCATAAATCACCTGTTCTTCCACATACGCCATAAATAGATCCGCATAAATGGGGGCATAGCAGTGCCCTGAATCTGTCAAAAAATCTGTCCTTAAAATGGAAAACGTTATGAATCAGGACCTGTTCTGTCATACAAACCAGAAGAGTATTGAAACCAGGCTTATAAATATTGGCCTTATCCAACCAATATTGCAGGGCCATAAGTCCTGCCCAATGGGGAATGCTTGTATACAAGGAGGTGCCATCCAAGGTGCATAAAAGCCAATTAGATTCTAGCTGCGTCTTAGAAACTATAGAAAGGAACTGAGTTGTATCCTGAATTCTAGAACGTATGAAAACCAAAAGTGGTTTTAAATATAAGGTAAGAAATACAGACAGAGTTTCTGTCAAGGAACCTCTGCCTGATACTATCGGTCTACCGGGCAGTCTTATAGGATCTTTGTGGATATTCGGCAGAAAATAGATGTACTGCCTGCTGGGACAATCAACCTTCAAATGATAACATACTTCATCAGTAATAATGCCCTCATCTTTAGCCATATCTAGAAAATTGTCAACATCCTTTTTAAATTGCATAGTTGGATCCACTTTCATTTCTTGATAATGGTTGCTATTTGAAAGCTGACGATCACCTTCAGCTTCATAGTCCTCCAAATCCTGGACCACCACAGCTCCCCTTTTGTCTGCAGAGAGAACAATTTCCTTATTGTTAATAAGCTTTTCTAGACATGTTCTCTGATGTTTATCCAAATTGTCCTTCATCCTATCCTGTTTATGCAAATACAAGTGTAAATCTTTAAGGACCGCACTTTGGAATGTCTGTACAATGGCTTGCATAGGTTTCCTGAACCTGGAGGACCTGAAGCAAAAATCCCTGAACTCAGAGGCAGCATCATCTAAACCATGTTTAACTAATGTGACCAGAAATGGGCAAGGGTATTTGCCATTTATAAGTGGGTTGAGGACTCAACCTATACCAGGGATCCATGCTAATGGTCTATGTGCCCCTAATGGCCAGGATGTGCCCAACATAAAGCCCATCAGCCCTGGGCCAGTAAGCTACTGGCCTGTTAGCGTCCAGTTGCCTAACTTGGCTACCTGGGATAGTTCTGTTAACTGAAAGTGGGACATAATACCAATCAACTTTCCAAAAAGAAGCTAAGGATTGCTGCACTCAGTATAGGGTTACTGACTGGGTGTAACTTGGAAGTGGATGACATGAAAGTAAGAAGGAGGCTGGACATCCTATGTATCCAAGAGACAAGATGGAATGGCAGTGCAACAAAGCCATTTGACTTGGGATCCAGAGTCTACTACTCAAGAGGAGGACAGAGTAGAAATGCTGTAGAAATTTTGGTGAGGGAAAGATTACAGAAGACAGTGAAGGATGCCATATGAAACAGTGACAGACCTGTGGTAATTAGAATCCAGTTTAGGACAGGGCAGTATTCACTATCTCAGCCTTTTGCTACAGCAAGTTGCAAGGCAAATGCATAAAGAAGATAAGTCACCAGACACAATTCATGAGGGATGCCAGCAAAAACCTACTCACCATCAGGGTTGTGGTAGCAATGGAAAGACTGCACTCAGGCAGCAACTTCAGGACCTACTTGATAAAGCAGGACAACATTATCTGGTGTTGAAAATGGGGGACCTGAATGCACATATTTGGACAGAGCGAACAGGATAAGAAGACTGCTTGGGTCCACATGGGTGGGGCAAAAGAAATAAAGAAAGATAGGCCATTCTAGACTTTTGTCTGGCAAACACCTAGATGGTAGTCAACGCATGGTTCAGCAAGACATACAGTCACAAGATCACATACATGGGTGACCAACATGCATCTCAGGAAGACTGCCTCCTAGTAAAGAAAGGTCACTGGAGAAGAATCAGTGATTGCAAAGTCATCCCTAGTGAATCAGTCAGACCACAGCATAAGTCATTGGCTCCCCCAATCATCAGCAAGCAATGGTCAAAAAAAGATTCTAGGGTCGACAGAGGCAAGGATGAATACCTGGAAATTGACTGGAGAGAAAGCACAAGAGTTGAAGGTGACACTCAGGGCACCTGCTAGTGCCACAAAGAGAATATGTAAGGACTGCAGAACAGATATGCATCAGAGCCATCTATGGAAATAAGGTACATAAGGAAAACTGGTGGTGGAATGCAAAAGTCCAAGACATCATCAAAAGGAAGAAGGAGTGCAGGAAAAAAGGAGATGGAAAATATGGACCAAACTAAGAAGACATACTGGTTGCCTAACAAACAGGTAAGAGAGCAGTTAAAATAGTGAAGAACAAGGCATCAGAGGCACTCTACCAGCTTCTGGAAAGTGACTCATTAGATGGCATAAAGGAACTATAACAGATTGCAAGGCAAATACGCAAAGAAGATAGTCATCAGACACCCTTAATGAGCGATGCCAACAACAACCTACTCACCAGTGCATGTGACATCAAAGACAGATGGAAGGAGTACATCCAGCTGCTTCTGAATGAAGAAACCTCCACAGAAGTTGTACTGCTCCAGACACAGCCCACAATGAGAGAATAGGATGAACCTACCACAGAAGAACAGCACTGTGGAACATGTAGTCATGGAAAACAGCAGTCTCAGATGAGATCCCAGCAGATATGATCAAGATGTTGTGTGAGTTAGGAGAGAAATGGCTTCTGGGAGTACTTACAGCAATATATAAAGAAAGATGTATCCTAAATGACTGCAGAAAAAAAGCATAATAGTGCCAGTGTACAAGAACAAAAGGGACATTCACAACTGTGGGCAGTATAGAGGTATCAGACCCCTGTTACAGTGCATGAATGTTCTAGAGAGGGTGACTGATAAACAAATACACAGGGTAGTAGAAATTAAGATGGGAGAGGAGCAGTTTAGTTTAGATCAGGATGCAGCACAACTGACCTGATGTTTGCAGTGAAATAGACAGTTGAGAGGTAGTTAGAGATGAGGAATGAGTCCAACTGGGCATTCTTAGACTTGGAGAAAGCTTATGAAAAGGTCCCAGGAAAGCTGATTTGGGTGGTGCTGCAATGAATGAATGAATTCCAGAAACACCCACTGAATTAGTGCAGGCTATTTACAAAGATCCAATAACACAACTAAAAACAGAGTTGTTACTCAAAGTGGGGTTCCCAGTGGGAGGGTGTATGCATCCAGGTTCAGCTCTTTCCTGAAGCTTTTGCATAATACTGGTGCTGTTAAGAGTAATAACATAAATGGGTCTCTGATGTTGAGTTTGAGTCAGATAACATCTCTGTTGAATGGATTATCTGTCAAACAAACTTTTATAGACAACAGACAATGACTGTTGTGATCAGACCTTCTTACTTAAATTATTAAATTTGTAAGTCTGTCTCAGACAATATGGAATGATAACTGTACATTTTGTTTGAATTAAATATTTCTTTTCAAAATTTAAATTTATATCTCTCTACAAGTGTGCCACCTACACTGGCATAGGTAGGTAAAGCCCTGATTATTACCTAGGTCACCTGAGGTTAATTAGTAGCTTGCACACCTCATGGAATTGACATGGGGAGGACAGACATGCCTAGCCTGGGAAAGGAGAGCTACACTGCATCACTGAATGTCATAATACCACAAGAGAGGACTGCCAATAGTAGGACAGCTCAGGATCAGGCATTGGACTACTAAGCTCCTGTGTTGCTCCCCTCACTGCAGATGCACATGAGTATGTACATATACAGGGAAGGCATGATAACAAATCCAAAGTTTAGAAGAATTTTTAAGCAAAGGTCATACCCAATCAACAAAAACTTAAAATAAATGTAGAAAATATGGCTTGACAACCATGGCTTGAACACACAAAAGTTTATTACAAAACGTTATCAAAACAATAGATACATAGGTTTCACAGTAACAACCACTTCATCAGACCATAAAATAACCTAAAACAAGAGAAGTTTAAAATATACAATAAAACCAATAAAATCCAAGTACAATAATCATGTGTGATCAATAAGCAAAAAATGTAATGACCCACCTCCTCATGTCCATTCACAAAAACTATTAAAAAGTGCTAATACTATGGCCATTTATATTCCCTCCAAATAACACATGACAGAAAGAGATATACCCCATTTAACAGATGTAGTAAAACTCTGAGGTTTCAATGAATTAAAGAGCATGCCTTAAGCACTTGTTTTAAAGAAACATGTTCATTCAAGCCTGGGTATTTTTCAGTTCATAACTCTAATATGCACTTACATTTACTCTTTTCAGCCTTATTCCTTATGTCTCTACCTCTTGGATTTTCTTTCATTATTTCTAATACCAGAAACTTAAAAGAACATTATCTACTATTTCAACAATATGTTGAGCTAAAGCATTCATAGCCTTGCAGTTCCTAATATCATTGGCATGTTCTAAAATCCTTTCTTTTAACATACAATTGGTTTTCCCAACATAAAAAGCATTGCAAGCTATACACTTAGTGTAATAAACCACGTTTTTTGCTTTTAGAGTCTTCTCAGTTCAATTTTATAATGTAAAGATGGGTGGATAACATAACTGCCTGTGTAGATGTACTCACAAGCACTACAGGAGCAACACTTAAACATACCTACACAATCAGAAGCAGCAGAACTACTAAATGATATCTGATTTGTATAACAAAGTCGATGCTTTAAAGACATATTGTTCATAAATGAAGAACTTGGTGTGTCATTTAGGGCTTTCTTCAAATCATGATTCGCCATTAACACTGGACAATTTTTCTTTATGATGTCACAAATAATGTTCACATCACTGGAGTATGTTAAAGGGAGCCTAACAACTTGTCATTCTCTAGTCTGTCTAAAATTATTAGGTTCTGCAGGGGCACTTTCAGTCAAGAAAAGTTTAGCTACCGTATCGCTCAGAGAGCGTACTTCTGAAAAGCAATTGGCTATATCATATTGGAACTAGTTAATCCTAAGAAAAGCTCATCTAAAAGATTATCTTCATTGTAAACTCTCATAGCTCTTAAAAACTGATCTTTCATTACATTTTTAGGAGTATGTCTTGGACGCATACTAGTTTTATGTAATAATGTATTCTTTTGTTCAAGATTTCTTATACAACCTTATGTTAAAAAAAGCCTAGTTCATTTCTAAGTGTTATATCTAAAAATTCAATTGAAAACTCAGAGAACCTATAATTAAACTTTAAAAAAGTTGTAGTTGTATGAATATACTTTATAAATTCTAATAATTTCTGTTGAGTATCTGTCCAAATTAAGAAAATATCATCCACGAAGTGCCTATAAAAAACACTGTTTTAAAAAAATGGATTTCCTTGCAAAACAACTTCTGATTCCCATTGTGCTGACACTAAATTTGCGTAGCTGTTTGCACAGGCAATACCCATTTCTATGCCCACTTTTTGTAAATAGAAATCAGAGCCAAAGATAAATTGTTTTTCAGTATCAGCTCTAATAATGCACATACAAGTCTTATGTTATTATCGGAAAAACCATGGGGATACGACAAAAAAGTCTAACATTTTCAATGCCTTCATTGTTTGGTATAACCGTAAACAGAAAATATATCTAAAGTCACACATAATAAATTATTCTTTCTCTCTGTATTATTAGACAAATTAAATAATTAATTTAAGACATTTTTAGTGTCCTTAAGTACAGTTTCAACATTATCAAGAATTGGTTGTAGTGTTTTCTCTACGAAAATAAAGAGAGGTTCCATAACCCACCCATGGCTTGACAATATAGGGTGCATAGATTGTTTAGGTAAATCCTTGTGCATCTTGGTTAAACTGTAAAGACTAGATATTGTAGCTTGTTCAACAATGAAATAATCAGTGCTCTTGTGTTATCAAAGTTGTTGTCAGTAAATCATATAGAAATAAATGTACTTTCTTGATTAAACCTGTGACTTTGTTGTTGTTGTCTTTCAGCTTTTCCCGGTTAAGGGTCGCCACAGCAGAACTACGGTCCACTAATGATTGGCAGTAGATTTTGACGGATGCCAAGGTGCCAGCTCGACGTTCAACCTTCAACGAAGGCATGCCCATTTACGCATGTCTTTCGAATGCTCAGCCAACCGCGGGGAAAGCATGCAGACTCCACACAGAAGGCACTCCTCGCACTCCAGCCAAGAATTGAATGGGAGAACTTCTTGCTGTGAGGCAACAACGAAACCTGTGACTTGATATTTTAAAATGGCCATATAGGTGGTTTTATCTATAAGTAATTCAAACATCTGTTACAAATAAAATTCTCTGTCCATTACTGCTATCCCTCCACCCATATCAGCAGGATGTATCTCTAAATGTGAAGCTTCTTGTAATTCTGTTAAAGCTTCTAATTGGCATGATGTTAAATTATGAAACGACTGTTTATGTCTCTCAGCCAAAGACTGCCTGATTTCTTCTTCACATAGCCCAGTAAATACTTCTAAAGAGGATGTATATTGGGAAAAAAGTACTTGGTTTTCTGAAATCATTGTGACTCATTATGTTGAGGAAACATTAAAGAGAGTGAAACATTTCTAGCAAAATTTCTCAAATCTGTTACAGGTATGATTGCCTTATGGGAACACAGGTGACAGATTTCCCCCCATATGAAGTGGAGATTGATTTTAAACATGTCCTCAGTGTTAGGAATCCATAAACGGTACAAAATCTCCTTCAAGGCTGCTTGAATGATACCTTCACCACAGATAGCCTTCACAATGGTGACTGGGAATGAATGGGAAGCAGTGGTAGCTTCATAGCCAGCAGGCATGATGGCTATAAAAAGTATGCAAAAGTTTAGATGTCACAGATTATGAACTTTTATTACACAAGTGTATTATCCAGTTAAAGCAGTTTGTTTCTGTATGTACAAAAATATTTTGTAGCAATTTTTATTGAAAGCATTCTTAATGGCACTATTGTTATATATGTACAACCATTACATATACTTTGTTTACTAGCTAAAGTTAATTTATCTCAGTGAAAAATGCCACGTATGTAAAATAAATAATCAAAATGCTCAAGCTGTTGTAACTCATATGTAAAATCAGTGAAGGAAATGATCATGAGTCTTTCCAAAAAAGAAAGTGGTGACATGGGGTACTAGAGTACTGCTCCAAGGGCCTTATGGACAGGCCATCACTCTCACCAAAACATATGGTGCACAGATTTTAATGTATATCATTAGCTTGAAATTTTGACCAGTAGCCCAAAATTGCAAGAATAACCTTTTTGTTGTTATAGATGGTGGCAGGGCTCATTGCAGATCTTAAAATCAGTTCTTCCTATTGAATAGACCAGAACAGGAGTGCAATGTATCCAGTGGACAAGCTCAAATTTAAATTAAAATCAAGGAAATGAACATCAGTGAATTAGTGCACAAAATATATTATGTGATGAAGCCCTGTTGCCCCAAAAGTGATTCTGCTATTCTTTATAGGAACTCAAATTCTTTGTGGAATGCAAAAATTCTGAAAAGGTCATTTGTAAGAAGATTTCAGGACATCTTTGTAAACAGGCATAGTTCTGTATGTTGGAAAAATGTTTCATTAGAATCAACTCTGCCCAATTTTCAATATCAGGAAGATCAACTCTCTTTTATTCTGGTCCTGGAAAATATCTCCATTTTACTTCAGATCAGCAATGCCTGCAATAGAGAACAGTCACCTTAGCTTAGCTCAAATACAGGCTCCCCATCATAGCGACAACCTCTAAAACACCTCATCCACTCTACAGTCCAGTGAAAACATAGTCCGCCAATTAATTTCCAAATTCTCCCTGTGAAATACCACTGCACTGACCTCTGCAAAGTCAGATGACTCCCAATCACATACAGAGTCTAATTACTCCCAGGGTTTACTCTTTTCAAACTACTTCAACAAGATAGGTTCCTGTCTCTTGTTGCCATGCTCCATAATAAAACCACCTCCTTACAATATCCACAATTTCTCCCAACTGACTCCCTTATTCCTGCCCTCCCAAACCAAACTGCAATGTACTTACCACTCCTTCTCAGTTTTGCATCCAGCTCTGGCAATATCTTCCCCCCTCATATAAAACAATCTTTCCCGACTTTGAGCACAGCCCAAAAGAAACTGTCATCAGTAATTTGGCTGCTAGTGTTTTTCTGCTTAACACATCACCTAGTTCCTCACCTACATCAAGTCTACCCTCTGTTCTCACCTGCCGCTTAACTCCATTATTTGCTACTAAAATTAATCCACATTTGTTTTTCTGTTATTTAACAACATTGCTCATTGTTTCAGTTGTCTGTTGTACTTTGAACCTTATGTGATTACTCTTGAGTTTGAGAGTCAGTTGTGTTTAATTTATTTGTGAATTTCTTCACCCAAGCTGTGTCTCCTTTGATCACTGCACTACCCCAGTAAAAGGAAAACTTTCCTAACTAACTAAAATTGCATGCATCCTGTCTTAGCATTTTTGTTTGTAGGTCTGTAAAAAACACACTCATCTGTGTGATACTCCCTGTGCAGAGATAATAGAATGTTATCACATTTACTGCTTACATCTGTGCCTCTTCTCTGCAATATTGCATGTAGTGAACTGCAATATATTCCTGTAACATCCAATGTAAACATAAAAGAAGAAGAAAAGAAGGACTGAACTGAAAGGATGAGATGTTGTTGTCAGTCTTTAGGTTGGATGTGTTCAACTTGAGCTCTCAAAAGTACTGTAGCAAGTAATTAGTACTTAACAGAAAAAGGTAATTATGAATGGGTCACGTGCCAGTCTATAGGACCAGAGCCTAGGTACAGGGGTTGAAAGAGGCATTCTGAGAACATAGCTTGTAGCTCAAGTTGGTGACTCAGGAATAACATCAAGGAATATTACAAAGAGGGTCTCATGCGTTGCTAGTGAGCCACAGTGTAATCACAGGATGGCAACCATAGGCTAGCATACAAATGACTTTTTTGCTGTGGTCTAGGATACTTCTATGGAATGATAGGCAGGGAGTTAAGTAATACTTAAGTAAAGCAATGAGTCTCTGACAACATACACATCTAGTTTTTCTAACTGTATAACCAAAGATGATGAATAAAGTATTCAAGAATGTAATGATTAAAGTAGATGCTGTTGAATAAAAGTTTACAGACCAGTAACTGCAAGATGAATGCAGAACACTAATCTTCTGCTGAAAAGGCAGATGCAGCTCTTGACAGGTATAGTCAGACATTTTAGAACTATATGCTAACTTCCAAAATGCAACTTCAGCCAAAAGGTTTAGCTTCTCTTCCCTAATTCTACATAGTACATGTTTCTGGATAGTATACTTTTTAAACATTTCACTACTTAAAAAACAAATTGTGAAATGAGGGGATTAAGCCAAAAAAAAAAAAAAAAAGAAAAAAAATACCCAACCAGGCATTCTAAAAGTATAGCCAGTTAATGAAATGTATACCCCAAAGCCATGATAAATATGACATTTTTTAAATTAAAATTGTGGCACAATTTTGTGCACAGTTCAGATTACAAATTTACTGTATTTTAAAAAGTGTATACTGTTGCATAGAAGTCATACCACTAGCTATGCAAATGTCTGTTCCACAGAGGAGTAAAATGAGTTAACTAAGGTAGATGATGAAGGAGTATTAGGGCAGAAAAATCAGACCTACAGCTAAAAGACGTGTAGGAAAGCAGAGCCAGACAAGGGATAGAAAAGGTATCCAGCCACTCATTTAAATGCTGTCAGGTGGTCACGCTAATTCAGAGAATAACTCAGCTTGAGAAGAATCCCTCCTTCCCATGGGTTTACTGGGTTGACCTGATTGTGCTAATTTGCTAAAGAGTAAATAGGCGGTAGCATTTAGTGGGCTATAATATGTCTGACAGGCATTTTGATGAAAGCAGATAACAGTGGAGAAATACAATCATGAAGGTTAGCTAAGGAATGGGTAAGTGACTGATAACAAACAAGACAGAATGTACTGAATAACAGATTAACACCTATGTGGTGTGGAATGTTGCACCTTTTACAGCCTGCACACATCCTTGCATTCCAAAGCATTTTCTGAAAAATCAGCTTAAAAAGCATAAGGTAATCAAGGCTTTCCTACTGCAGAACATCCTGAATTAACCGTCTTAGTGTGATTTTATTAACAGATCCCTGCCCTTTCTAATTCTGTCGATTATAATCTGGTAGATCCTAGGTTAAAAATTCAGACCCAAGAATGATCTGGATGCCATAAGGAGCTAAGGGTGTTAATTGGAAGAATACAAAAAAGGTACTATAGGCTTGAATGAAATATGTGTAATCTGAAGTGTAAGCATATAATGTATATCTTTAATGTTCTTTAATAAAGCATTCAATTTCATACCAATGATGGTCTGCATATAGGTTCATAAGTAGCTTCTAATATACTGGCCTTCAAGAAATTTGACTGCTGTAACCCCATCTTGATTGTTGAAGAGAAGTTTATTCCATAATCATGGACAATAATGTGCAATCTATCTATCTATATATATCAATCTATGGTGTCTTTTTTCTGTTATTAATATTTAATTGAGGTTGTAGGCTCCTCAGCCTGCTGATAGTTCCCTTGCAGTGTATTTCAAACATAAACTTTAAAACTGAACTTGATTGGGCATTGCCTTAAAGATCTGACAGAGCTTAGCTTACCCTTGTGACCTTTCTCTTATATTCAGGGAAATGTGGCTTATGTTTAATGGAATGTATTCATGGAAACAGAAGTTAATGATAAACAGTATCGTACTATCCTCAGCAGAATCATTTGAGCCACTGGGGATAATAGCTCATGCTGTTTTCATAAGTTTGTCATTTTTTTTTTCTCACTGATAAAGTCTAGAAGGATGACAAATGCTTGACTGAGCCTACATTTATTTCTAAATTAATATTCTGGTATGACAATAACTGTTAATTACAGAGAGTATAACCAAAGGGTAAAAAATAAGACAGCAGAAACCACAGGCCTCAGAAGTGCCACAACCATTCTTTTTATTGTTTCTTAGGATCAGTTTAAAACACCTACTTTCTTTAAAGTAGCAGACAAACCCATTTTATCTTTAAAAATGTTTAAAATTCTTATCACTTAAAGTTTACTCCACTGACCCTCAAGATCTAACCATAGTTTAAGTATATACTTTACATCGTTTAAATTTCAAAATTAAGACCTTTCTCTTATATTCTCGGAAATGCCTAGCTAATAAACAGAAGGGAAGGTTCTTCGGTTAACTTGACTGAGATGATTCAAGCCCAATCACTTTGGTCTCATTCCTCCTGTTGGGCATACCATTAAAATGCCACAAGGTATGCCTTGAGGTACTGTCTTTGGCATCACTGTGGATTTGGCAACTGCCATCATCCTGTCAGATGGAGCAGCAGCAGCAGCAGTAGTATGAATCAGTTACTCTATGAGTGAGCACAGACGTACTCCACACAAATTACAGCCCCTGCCGGAGGGCTGCCATTCTCTCTAACTAGAGAAAAAATGTCCTTGGCTAATGCCCTTTCAGGCACTGTAGGGTATAACTTAGGACCCTTTATGAGAAATGGCATATGCTCTTTACACCAGCATATGTCTACAAAATTATACAGCAAAGACTACCGATGCATAATAATGAAGGTTTATTGAGGGAAAGGAAAGTATAGTACTGCAAGCAAACATCCTACAACTGTAGGTATCCAAATGATAACTGCTGCAGTACTGCAAGTAAACGTCCTACAACTGTAGGTATCCAAATGATAACTGCTGCAGTACTGCAAGCAAACATCCTAAAACTGTAGGTATCCAAATGATAACTGCTGCAGTACTGCAAGCAAACATCCTACAACTGTAGGTATCCAAATGATAACTGCTGCAGTACTGCAAGCAAACGTCCTACAACTGTAGGTATCCAAATGATAACTGTTGCAGTACTGCAAGCAAACATCCTACAACTGTAGGTATCCAAATGATAACTGCTGCAGTACTGCAAGTAAACTTCATACAACTGTAGATATCCAAATGATAACTGCTGCAGTACTGCAAGTAAACTTCATACAACTGTAGATATCCAAATGATAACTGCTGCAGTACTGCAAGTAAACATCCTACAACTGTAGGTATCCAAATGATAACTGCTGCAGTACTGCAAGTAAACTTCATACAACTGTAGATATCCAAATGACAACTGCTGCAGTACTGCAAGTAAACTTCATACAACTGTAGATATCCAAATGATAACTGCTGCAGTACTGCAAGCAAACATCCTACAACTGTAGGTATCCAAATGATAACTGCTGCAGTACTGCAAGCAAACATCCTACAACTGTAGGTATCCAAATGATAACTGCTGCAGTACTGCAAGCAAACATCCTAAAACTGTAGGTATCCAAATGATAACTGCTGCAGTACTGCAAGTAAACTTCGTACAACTGTAGATATCCAAATGATAACTGCTGCAGTACTGCAAGCAAACATCCTACAACTGTAGGTATCCAAATGATAACTGCTGCAGTACTGCAAGTAAACTTCGTACAACTGTAGATATCCAAATGATAACTGCTGCAGTACTGCAAGTAAACTTCATACAACTGTAGATATCCAAATGATTACTGCTGCAGTACTGCAAGTAAACTTCATACAACTGTAGATATCCAAATGATAACTGCTGCAGTACTGCAAGTAAACTTCATACAACTGTAGATATCCAAATGATAACTGCTGCAGTACTGCAAGCAAACATCCTACAACTGTAGGTATCCAAATGATAACTGCTGCAGTACTGCAAGCAAACATCCTACAACTGTCGGTATCCAAATGATAACTGCTGCAGTACTGCAAGTAAACTTCGTACAACTGTAGATATCCAAATGATAACTGCTGCAGTACTGCAAGTAAACTTCATACAACTGTAGATATCCAAATGATAACTGCTGCAGTACTGAAAGTAAACTTCATACAACTGTAGATATCCAAATGATAACTGCTGCAGTACTGCAAGCAAACATCCTACAACTGTAGGTATCCAAATGATAACTGCTGCAGTACTGCAAGCAAACATCCTACAACTGTAGGTATCCAAATGATAACTGCTGCAGTACTGCAAGTAAACTTCGTACAACTGTAGATATCCAAATGATAACTGCTGCAGTACTGCAAGTAAACTTCATACAACTGTAGATATCCAAATGATAACTGCTGCAGTGCTGCAAGTAAACTTCATACAACTGTAGATATCCAAATGATAACTGCTGCAGTACTGCAAGTAAACTTCATACAACTGTAGATATCCAAATGATAACTGCTGCAGTACTGCAAGCAAACATCCTACAACTGTAGGTATCCAAATGATAACTGCTGCAGTACTGCAAGCAAACATCCTACAACTGTAGGTATCCAAATGATAACTGCTGCAGTACTGCAAGTAAACTTCATACAACTGTAGATATCCAAATGATAACTGCTGCAGTACTGCAAGTAAACTTCATACAACTGTAGATATCCAAATGATAACTGCTGCAGTACTGCAAGTAAACTTCATACAACTGTAGATATCCAAATGATAACTGCTGCAGTACTGCAAGTAAACTTCGCAACTGTAGATATCCAAATGATAACTGCTGCAGTACTGCAAGTAAACTTCATACAACTGTAGATATCCAAATGATAACTGCTGCAGTACTGCAAGTAAACTTCATACAACTGTAGATATCCAAATGATAACTGCTGCAGTACTGCAAGTAAACTTCGTACAACTGTAGATATCCAAATGATAACTGCTGCAGTACTGCAAGTAAACTTCATACAACTATAGATATCCAAATGATAACTGCTGCAGTACTGCAAGTAAACTTCATACAACTGTAGATATCCAAATGATAACTGCTGCAGTACTGCAAGTAAACTTCGTACAACTGTAGATATCCAAATGATAACTGCTGCAGTACTGCAAGTAAACTTCATACAACTGTAGATATCCAAATGATAACTGCTGCAGTACTGCAAGTAAACTTCATACAACTGTAGATATCCAAATGATAACTGCTGCAGTACTGCAAGTAAACTTCATACAACTGTAGATATCCAAATGATAACTGCTGCAGTACTGCAAGTAAAGTTCCTACAGCTGTAGCTGTCTAAATGATAACTGCTGCACAACTGCAAGTAAACTTCATACAACTGAAGATGCCCAAATAACTGCTGCACTATTGCAAGTAAACCTTCTACAGGTGTAGCTGTCCAAATGATAACTGCTGCAGTACTGCAAGTAAATATCCTACAACTGTAGATATCCAAATGGTAACTGCTGCAGTACTGCAAGTAAACTTCGTACAACTGTAGATATCCAAATGATAACTGCTGCAGTACTGCAAGTAAACTTCGTACAAATGTAGATATCCAAATGCTAACTGCTGCAGTACTGCAAGTAAAGTTCCTACAGCTCTAGCTGTCTAAATGATAACTGCTGCACAACTGCAGGTAAACTTCCTACAACTGTAGATGTCTAAATCATAACTGTTGCAGTACTGCAAGTAAACTTCCTATAACTGATAGATATACAAATGATCACTGCTGCAGTAGGCTAACCTATATGGGTTATATTCTGCAAGGAAGTCATAGATTGTTACTAGGCTAACAATAAAGGGAGCCTTTCTAAGTCTAGCAAAGCTTTCCCAAAAGAATAATGATGTCCTGCATCCAAATAGGGCCTTGAAGGCCAGACATTTATAAGCTACCTCTATCCTTAAGGGACATGGGTGCCTGACCTGGTGTAAATTTCCTATTCTCTATCCACTGGTCTAGGTCATGCTTAAACTGGGAAATAGACAAACTCAGCTTCACATGGATGGGAAGCCTGATCCATAGGAGGGGCAATCTCTGGAACATGTCTGTCTCTCCAGCATATTCTTTTTAAGTCAAATTCAGGTCCCTAGACCTTCTATTTCTGGTATTGTTTGACTTATGAATATGCAGGAGATTCACAACTGTGGGATCCATGCATGCCTTGTAAGCCAGGCATAAATTACCCCTCATCAATTTATAGGAAACTAAGTAGAGGAAAAGGTCTTTAAGGCGCTCTGCATAAGGCAGGTTTGTACACTCTGCATTCTTTTTGTAAGGAACCTCTGAGCTTGCTCTAGAATGTGCATATGCATGTTCAGGTACATACCAAAAGAAGCACTGTGCTCTATGGTTGGTTTGATAAGGACAGGGTACATTAGGATAATGAGCTCTTTGGATCTAACCAGTGCCTACACCACCTCACACTTGAAAAACTCCCTCAATCACATCTGATGAATACCTGGCTATGTCCTTGTATTACTTAAACTTAAGCTCTCCTACCTTTTCCTCATCATATCCATTCACCAATACCAAGTTAATCACTGTAAACCTCTATTGGACTAAAACCCTAACAGCCATCCATTCACCAATACCAAGTTAGTCACTATAATTCTCTATGGAACTAAAACCCTAACAGCCATCCATTCACCAATGCCACGTTAGTCACTGCAATCCTCTATGGGACTAAAACCCTAACAGCCATCCATTCACCAATACCAAGTTAGTCACTGTAATCCTCTATGGGACTAAAACTCTAACCGCCATCCATTCACCAATACCAAGTTAGTCACTGTAATCCTCTATGGGACTAAAACCCTAACAGCCATCCATTCACTAATACCAAGTTAGTCACTGTAATCCTCTATGGGACTAAAACCAATACCAAGTTAATCACTGTAATCCTCTATGGGACTACAACTCTAACAGCCATTAGCTGAGTCTGTAAGTAGCTCCTAATCCCTACTGTTTTGTAACTTCTCTGACTGCTGAGAAGTGTCTTGTCTGCTTGCATTTTTAATGTGAATATCTGATTGCTTTGTTATATAATGTACATGTTTGTTGTACTATTCTGTATAAAAATATTTGTCTCTTGTTTAACTTGTACTACTCTGCTTAAAAATATTTTTCTCTTGCTTAACAATGTGGAGCTTTTCTCTCCAGGTCTCCGCTGTAAATGGACTTAGTCCATTTGGAATTTCCCGATTAACAAATGTAAAATAAATAAATAAAAATAAATAAAATTCCCTTACATATAAGTTGAGCAACATAAAAGGATTTCCTCACCACCGTGGCAAACATGTGGTTGAAGGAAAGGCTACTATCATATGCGCATACTCAGATCCCTGACCACTGGGTCAATTCTTAGGGGTATATATAACAGCAGTCTAGCTTCCAAAACTGCAAAACCAACACATGAAGACACAATACAGGCAGAGGGAGGGAGGAACTACTGCAGCAGTGATCATTCGAATATCTACTGTTATGGTAAGCTTACTAACACAACCATATTATGTTCTTCATATTGATTACTGCTGAAGTTGCGTACGTTTTAAGTATAGATTACCATAGCTTACAAATTTTAGGAGGTGAAAAGAAAATAATCCAGGAGCTGCTAAGAATGGTCCTAGCAAAGCCTGATATAGACCTGGAGATGGAATCAAGCATACAGTGCTTTGTTAAATTCTGTACAGAGGACCAAGTGGCTGCTTCTAGGATACTTCTAGAATCCAACCCTTTCTGAAAAGCTATATATCAAGCCAAGGCCTGGTAGAGTGGGCCTTGACCCTGCCAGGAATAGGTCTGCTATGGCGAATATAAAAAAAAGTAATAATAGCTTTAGACTGTTTTGACACAGGTGGCTGTTCTTTTGTTCACAAGAAATGAACAACTAATCTGAAGATCTGAAAGATTTAGCTCTGTCTAAATAGTATCTGGGTTGTCTATGGACATCAGGTATCGAGCATCCTTTCTCCCTCATTTGAGGTTCAGGAAAGAAAACAGAGAGATGGATAGTTTGACTTAAAGTAAAAGCAGATACCACGTTAGGCATAAAAGGAGGATTAATTCTCAAAGAAAGTCTGTTCCTGAGGAAATGAGATAAGGCTGACTCACCATTAGAGCTTGCAACTCAGATAGCTTTCTTGCAGAGGTCAGTGCAATCAGTAAATTTTTTCCATTTTAAGAGCCTCAAGTCAGCTAGTTCAAATGGAGCAAATGTTAGCTTCTCTAATACTAAATTAAGATCCTAAGGAGGGATCACCAGTATTCTTGGAGGCCTCTTATGCAAAATACCTTTCAAAAGCATTTTAACATGAGAATGTATTGAAAGAGGAGGATTCATGGGCAGAAATGAAGAAATGGCAATTAAATGAATCTTGATGGAGGAGTAAGAAAGGCCATATGATAGTAACTCATACAAATATTGTAAAACCAGAGAAAAACTAACCCTGAATGGGTGCCTGTTATGTTATTGGCACCAACTACTAAGCATTTTCCATTTGTTAATACATTTTTTGTTTTTTTAAGAGGAGGTTTTCTTTCCTCTATTAGTAACTGCTTCATGTCCTAAGTGAACAGATGCCTGAAGGGGATTAAGATACTATCACTAAGGCAGTCAGTTGAAGTTGACTGGGGTCAGTGTATCAACTGCTGATCTTGTGTGACCAGGTCCAGTCTGTGAAGAAGCTTGTTGTAATTGCTTCTGGCCATTTCCAGAATAAGGGAGGACTATGGTTGCCTGGGCCACATGGGAGTCATCACAATGATCTTGGGGGATTCCTTCTGAATCTTCCGAAGTACCCTTGACATGAGTGGAGAGGGTAGAAAAGTATACATCAACATTTCTGTCCAAGGAAAAGCAAAGGCATCTGTCTTCCAGACCTTCTTGCATGAAGTCCTGGAGCAGAATCTTGCCAGCTGATTGTTAAGAGAGGAGGCAAAGAGGTCTACTTGAGCAACTTCCCACAGATGGATCAAATCATGGAAGATTTTCTGAAGTAGTTTCCATTTTTGAGGTTCTGCCACTGTCCTGCTAAGCTTTTCTGCCACACAGTTTTGCTCTGACAGAATGCTGGATGCCTGCAGAGTGAGATTGTGCTGTGAATCTATATCCTAAAATAACACAGCTAGTCTGCAGAGGTGGTACTACCTGGTTCCCTCCTTGCTTATTGGTGTACTGGGGACAAAAGATGACTGAGAGAGCTGAACGTCTTCATTAGTGCAATTATCTCTTTTGTATTTATGTGCTTGACATCTGTCCTTGGTGGTCCCATGCATCTTGAACTTTTATACCTCTTGAAACTGATCTCCAAGCAAAGTTTGTAGAGACCAACTGCTTTGGAATGGGGGGGGGGGCTGGATTTAAGGATATTTGCTGTCTCTACCAAATTATTTTCCTTCAAACGAACCCTAGCACTTGGAGTTGAAAGGACAAAGGATGCTGGTACTAGGACCAAAGAGACTTCAGATACCACTGTATATTTCTCATGTGGAGTCTTGTCAGGGGTACCAGAGAATCATAGAGGCCATGAGACCCAAAATTTTGAGGTATTCCCTCTCAGTGACCGAAGTCTGAGTCGAAAACCTTAGAAATAGGTTCATAGGTTCATAGGTAGGTACTAGGCTATTGGCCCTAGGGCCCATACAAGCCTAGCCAAAAAGGTACCCTGGCTTTTGCCACCCAAGCAAATTATTTTCCTGTGCCCCTGTCAAGCAGAACCACAGAAATGATCCCAGGGGTGAATTTCCTATTACCCATCATATTACCAATCAATATTTTTCTTGAAGAGTGCTAATGAGGAGCTCTGTTTGACATAGATAGGTAGTCTGTTCCAGAGTATGGGAAGTCTCTGGGTGAGGAATCTAGCCCTCCAGCATGTTCTGTTTATTGTGGTGACAAGGTTTAGGAACCTAGAGCGTGTAACTCGGAGGGACTGGGATTTCTTTAAGTGGAGCATGTCCAACAGCTCTGGGATTTACATAACTTTGTATGATAGGCAGAGATCTCTCTGAGTAGGCGATATGTGATGGAGTAATGCTGGAGTGTTTTGAGTCGGTCTGCGTAAGGCATCTGTTTGAGGCCAGTAATCCTCTTTGTGAGGTATTTTTGTGGTCTTTCCAGTTGTTGTAGATGTCTTGTGAGGTACATACCAAAAGGGGCGTTGTACTCTACAATGGGTCTAATGAGTGAGGTGTAGAGGGGAACAATGACCTCTTTTTTCTGGATGAGAAACCCTTTGTGATGAGGTGTGCCATGTGACCACTCTGGTGATGTGATTATCAAAGGAGAGACTACTGTCCACCTGTGTCCCAAGGTCTCTTATCACACTTTCGGTGTTAAGTAGACTACCGCCTATGTGGTAGTTCATGGGTACAGAATTTTTACCAAAGGGGATGAAAATGCACTTTTTGGCATTGAGCTTGAGACCATGGCTTTGACACCAGGTATCTGTGTAAGTGAGGCCCTTTTGTAGGGTGTCCACATTGTTAGGAGTTTTGATTATGGCTCCTAGTTTGCAGTCATCTGCGAATTTAGTTAGCCAAAGACCTTCTGTGTTAGCCTGTACTTCAGAGAAGTAGATACCAAACAGGAGAGGACTCAGAACTGAACCCTGTGGTACTTCACTTGTCACTGGTCTGAAGTCTGATTTGGAGTCTGCTACTTTCACAGTGTGAGTTATGTCAGTAAGCCAGTTGACAACCCATATTTTGACATTGGGATTTATACCTAGTTTAGTGAGTTTATCTATAATTCCAGAGTGGGAGATGGTGTTGAACACCTTGATGAGATCTAGATAGGCTGTGTGAACTACCTTACCCTCATCTATGGCTTTGGTGACTGCTTCAAAGAAGTCTATCAGGTTTAGGAGACATGATCTGCCTTTTACAAACCCGAACTGTGTGGGGTCCAGAAATTGGAGATCTCCAATTTCTTTGTTTATGAGTTCCATGATGATACATTCCATGGCCTTGCAGACGAGGCTCGTCAGGCTAATGGGGCGATAGTTCCTGGGGTCTATTGTGGCCCCCCCCTTTGTGGAGTGGGATAACTGTTGCGGTGCACCATTCAATGGGCACAAAGCCTGAGGTGAGGCTATGATTGAACATGGTACTTAGGTGGGGTGCCAGTTCATCTGTGGTTCGTGTAGATGGCAGCTTGGGATGTTGTCAGGTCCCATGGATGCTGTGTTCTTGGCTTTGGAGAGTGAGGTTTTTACCTGTGCAGCCATGATTACAGGAATTTTGCATTCTTCCAGTATAAAGATGAGCCCTTTAGGGGGTGAGGAGGGGGTAAAGTTAGCAATGAACCTATCTGCCAGGGTGTTGACAATATCAGTTGGTTCTGTATATTTAGTGTCATTGTGCTGCAACTCAGAGCAGATATGAGTGTTACCATTGAGATTCTTGACATAGCTATAGAAAGCTTTGTGGTTGTCTTTAGAATTAGTGGTGATTTTGTTTTCATAACCAGCTTTGGAGGATTTTATGAGGGATTTCAGCTTCTTACTGAGGCTGACCAGGGAGTTCCTCCAGTCGTGGGATTTTACTCTTTTTTGCAACAGTTTCTTTCTTATGTTGTAGTGTTTGCGCCAAGAGGCTTAAGAATCTTGAAAATGCCATCATATGGCAATACTTATAGTGACTTATTAATGCAATGGCAAAAGCTTAATTTAAAATTAAGCGCAGACTATATGGCTCTAATGAATACCTTTTTTGAGCCTATAGAGAATGCACTACTAGAAGAAATAGAAGTACTAGAACAAAGAATAACATCTATGTCTTGCTTTAATGAGCTAATAGAACTTTATCAAGATTTTTTAACACGTATTCAAACACTAGACTTGAAATTGCAGCAAAGAAAAAGAACTAAGCTACAAAGAGATATGTTCGATTTTAAGCATAATCAAATCTTCTCTTGGCCAAGAGAAGCACCTAAGGGTGTTGTTAATAATAAGAAGATTCAACCTAATATTCAAAGTAACAAAAAATCTAATACGTTAGATCAACTGGATACATTTGAATCCACTAATGTAATATCTAAAGATTCCACGCAATTTGCTGCAGTTTCTAATCCTGGTAGGATTAGTGCATCTGTTACTTTAAGAACTGCTGAAGCTGAAAGAAGACAAGATACGCATGTCAATGATGACGACATTAATAAAAATGATGCAGTACGCCCTAGAGTGAAAACCAACATGGCGCCGGAATTAACAGCAGGCAAAAAGAAATTAATCCAAAAGGAAATTACTTCGCTTTCACCTTTTTCGTTAAAACTTCCTGAGAAGGTCGTTTCACCATCTATACAAAAGGAGACCCCTTTTTTATTCCAGCAGCAACATCTACCGAATGCAAGTGGGAAACGGAAGGTCAGCAGTCCATTAATTCACAACAAACCGAACAAACGCTAACTAAAGTAATTAAAGGTACATTAAATTTATCTAACATTATATTAACAGAAGCGCAAAGCTCACTTTTAAGCAAAGGGCTAAAATTCATTCCGAATAAGAGAGACAACGTGGTGCAAGCGTTGATGGACTTGAAAATGTTTATACGTAGTATTGCACTGAAACTGATTTTTAAAAATAAAAATGAACATAAACCTGTTTTTAAAAGATCTAGTTTATTTATGCCTTTACTATGCCCGATTTTGCTTGCTTTTTCAAATGTAGTTGAGTGTGATATAAGAAATTATTACAAAAGTAGAACTTGTAAGAAGAAAGTTTATAATATCACATATCAGGAGAACTTGGCCATGAATGAATTGATGATTAATGATGCTATTGTGATAAAACAAGCAGATAAAGGTGGTGCAAGTGTGATCATGAAAAGAGAGTATTATTATGAAAAATTCTATGAGATCTTGAATGATGAGGGAACTTTTAAAGAAATTCCATATGTCCAAGTGCAGAAAGTTATAGCTGATGTTAACATGATGATTTATGATTTACAATTAACAAATGATATTAGTTTGGAATTGTTTAATTATCTGACTGTTTCATGCCCTAGAATACCCCAAATTTATGGTAACCCCAAAATACATAAAGATCTGTTAAATCCACCCCTGAGGCTTATAGTCTCAGGTGCTGGATGGATAACAGAACCCATTTCAAAATATCTACAGGATATGCTAGGAAAGTATTTAAAAACGTGTAATACAGTGTTAAAAAATACTGATGACTTCCTGGAATGCCTGTATAAATGGCAGTCTGGAAATAATATGGGCAATTGTATTATGGTCACTTTAGATATCACATCCCTATTCACTGTTATCCCTAATGAATATGGGGTTAATGCAGTAAGGAATTTTCTAAATAATGAAATAAAAATGCATAGTAGGGAAATACAAACTTTATGTGCGCTTTTAGAAGTAGTATTGATGCACAATGTATTTATTTTTGATCAGAAACTATTTCTACAGCTTAAAGGTGTTGCGATGGGCACATCAGTGGCAAATACTTATGCCAATTTAGTACTATATGAATGGGAGAAAGAAGTGCTGATGCAAAATGACAACCCTCTAAATAAGATGGTAGTTTTTTACAAAAGATTTGTCGATGACTGTTTTTTTGTTATGGAAAGGTACACTACTGGAACTTGAGGAATATGTGCAATACTTAAATAGTTCTACTGATTTTTTGAGATTAAACTAGAAGCTTCTAAGGATAGTCTTAACTTCCTGGATGTAACACTTTCAATAAATAACAACAAAATAACATCAAAGGTATATAGGAAAGAGGTTGACTCTTTAAGATATATAACTAAGAATAGTATGCATGCACCTCATATTTATAAAGGTGTTATGAAATCACAATTTATTAGACTGTGTAAGTTAAACACAGATGATGGTAATTTTACTGAGCACGTTAACAGCATAGCTCAAGAGTTCCAAGCAAGTGGATACCCCCTAGAACTTACTGAGCAGGAGTTAAATAAAGTTATAATAGAAAGAGAAGGACACTATAAACCTATATTGTTAGGAGGTATGACATCTGAAAAGGATAAAGTGTATAAAGGTAAGGATTATGTAAGGTATATAACTACCTATAACCTTAATACATATAATGTGAATGCTATATTAAGGAAAAACCGGCCTATACTGTTAGCTATGCCTGAGATTCAATCTATAGTAGGAAGTAAACCTTCTTTGGCATATAGAAGTGCAGAAACTTTAAAACAAAAGCTTTGCTATAAAGATTTCAAGAGTAAACCTACAACTCAGAAAGAGATAGGCACAAGGAAATGTTATAATTGTTCATGCTGCAATGATTTATTTGAGGGTAGAGATTATTTTGAACATCCTACTGATGGACAGATTTATAAAATAAATACACTGACCACATGTAATGTAGAAAAATTGTATATTTAGCATCGTGTTTAGCCTGCACTTCATTTTATGTAGGCAAAACTACTAGAAAACTCAAAGAAAGGATAATAGAACACAAGTCAGATATTAGAAGAAAGCTACAAACTAATGCTTTAAGTAAGCACATTATGGAAGAAGGAAGTAATCATATATTCAAGTTTAGGGTATTGGCAGCAGTCAATATTAGTATAAGAAAGGGAGACATTAATAACCTCCTAGAATTAAAGGAATTGGAATGGATCATTAGGCTCCAAGCAGACGTGAGTCCAGGTTTGAATAATGCTGTGAATTTAAAACCCTTATTAGTGAAGAAGCAAAGAGAAAAATTATGAAGCTATTAGCTATAGTAAGAGGGCATTATTTTATTTTTATATTTTATATGCTTAAATTTATTTGAATAATGTGAATCATGCATGTACGTGTTGTATGTATATATGTGTATATATTTTAAGCTATTTTAAGATATATTTAAAGTGAATTTAAATTATTTGTATGTGTATATATAAAAATTCTCTTGTGTGTATGGGGTTGCCCTTTTAAATAATTTTAGGTTAGTGAGTGAGTGGGTTTGGCTGAAGCATTTGTTTAATTGGTTCTCCTACTTAAATGTCTCATTTCTGTTGTAAAATTATACGGATGAAGGGTGTAGACCCGAAAGCTTTATCGAATAAACTGGTTTTGGTGTAACTTCGTTTGTGGTTTGAAACTATCACTACTGTGTTTCAAGTAGTGTTTGTGTATGGCAGAAGACCACCAGATTGGCTTCCTTTTTTGGAGGATAGCATCTTGGTTCTGTTAGGGATATCATGATCCATGCACTCGTGTAAGTGCTTATAAAGTGCATTTTTGTAGGATTCAGCAGTCGTACCTCTATTGTCCATCTGCATGGGTGTCATGAAGTTTGCCACTTCTGTCTTAAGAAAAGTGAAGTTGGCTTTGGAGAAATGTTTTATGGTTGTTTTCCTAATGGGGGGTGGGTGCGGGATGTGGATGTCTAGGATGATTAGCTTGTGGTCGGATCTCACCAACGAGGAGCTGACCTCTGGTGTGGAACACCGGTCCCCATGTTGGTGATGACCAGGTCTAGGATACTGCTGCCCCTGGTGGGGGTGGGGATAAGTTGATCCAAGGTGCTGGAACTGATGATTTCCAGAAAACGTTTTGCAAAAGAGTTGGTACACGAGTAGTTTTCCCAGTTAATAGCAAGGTAATTGAAATCACCCATTATTAGGGTGTTGGGTTGTACCTTAATATTTTCCAGTGTATCAAGAAAAGAGGAGTGAGAATCCTGGGGCATGGTGGGGGGTCTGTAGCAAGCTACAATCTGGATTGCGGTTTTGCCCAGATTTAGTTGAACTTGGATCATCTCGGATGCATTGTGCTGAGCAACTAGCTTGGAGGTGTGGATATCCTTAATGAATATGGACACGCCTCCACCTTTAGTGTTTCGGTCCGGATTTGGTGGCCGAAAGGTGTGGTATGAATTATAGCCTGGTAATGCAGTGGTGCTCTCTGGAGCTTTGAACCAGGTCTCTGTCACTGCACAGATATCGATGTTCTCCATTTTAAGGAGTGCCTCGAGTGAGTGCATTTTGAGGTTTAGATTTCTAGCACTGAGTAGCATTACCCTCAGATTTTGCTTGCTTGTACCTATTACGGTGGTGAATTTGTCATTTGACCCTTGCCTAAAAAAGGCACTATAGGGGTGGCAAGAGCCTTTGCCAGTATCTGGAATCCCAAGGGCGACAGGTGCAGGCCATGTCTGGCAAAGCAGCGTGGTCTGTCGATCATGTCATCCCAGGCAGACAGATACTGGATTCCCTTAGAATGACAACAGAAGCTTAGCCAATTGTTAAAGTCAATCATTTTGTCCTTGTACTGTGGTATTATTCTGGGTGATGGCATGATGCTACTCAGGGCTAAGGTCATAACTGCCTGGGCTACAAGATTGCAGAGCTCCTCCATGTCTCTTTTCATTTAGTCCAGGGAGGTACATTTCAGGTCATTCACACCAACATGGACAATGACAGAGTCATATTTGTACTTGCTGTGGAGTGACCTGAGTACGTGCATTATCTGGTGGATCCTGGCACCCGACAGGCAGCTGACAGTAACTTTCTCCTTGTTTAGCCTGGTGAGTGGAACATCAGTGTGCCTGACTATAGAGTTACCTATGACTAGACTGTTGGGTACATTATGCATTATGGGCTGTAGTTGAGTGGCACAGTGAGTATGTGGGCTATGTGTCATTTGGGTTGTGTTGGGGGGGTGGAGGTTGCTTGCATTTCTGCTTTGGAGGTCTGGATGTAGATCTATTTTTTTTCTTGTGGAAGAAAAACACTTTGAACTGAGGTGTCTAGCTAACACTCCAAAAACACAACACTGTGAGAAGAAGTCAAAAAGACGTTTGAATGTTCTCTTGGAATCCCAGCTTGTTTAAGAAATCTCACACTCAAGTTACAGATTCCAGACACTTTGAAAAATACTCCAAAGATAAGAAAGTCATCTAAATATTGAAAAATGTGGACATGCTGTAGTCTGTAATGAACTACAACTGGAGCTAGACATTTTGTGGACACTCTTGGTGCACTGGATAGTCCAAAGGGTAAGGCAGAGAACGTGTAATATGATCCAGAAACACAGAACATTAAGAAATGCTTGAAGTCTGGATGAATAGGGTGCAATGATAAGCATCTTTTAAATCTGGAGTTACTACAAATTTTGAATGAGAAAGAAAAGCTAACAGGTTGTAAAGTGACAGCATTTTGAACTTGGGTACTATCACAAACAGTTTTAGGGAAAAAAAGACCCAGAAACTGGTCTCAAAGCATTTTCTTTCTTGACACTAAAAGCATCCTTGAATAAAAACATTTACCTACCTGTGAAGTTGGAAATTGTTCTATTATTTTCTACGACAGCATGTGATTAAGGACTGGTAGAAATAAAAGAGTCTGGTTTGGTAGATGAGGGATTCACCCTTGCAATGGAGGAATTTCTTCCCATTGTCATCTGCAACGTTGATGAATAATCTTCAGAACCTATTGTCTGAAACTGTTGCCAGAGAGAAAAGGGGAGATTGAGATTTTCTGAAAGGGAAAAGGGACTACCAGGGTGGGGTGGAGATCAAGGTCCCTTAAATAGTTATTCCAACTTAATTGTACTGTCCTTGGTTTTGGAGGTTTTAAATTCTTTCTGGAATCTTCTTGGCATTGGTTTGCCTGCACTTTGATGATACTGTGTATTTTGCTTTTTGCCAAAACTGGATGAGGGGTTAGAGAAAACTTTACAAAATCTGGAAAAGGAGGGCTGAAAAATCTCAAGAGATTCACTCTGTCAACTTACTGCTGTCATTGAACTTTTGATCACCTCTGCAGCAGAAGTGCCTAAAACTAAATTTCTATCCAAAAGCAAATTTAAAATTTCATTTTTAAGATTATCTGGAAGGTTCTGGGAAAGCAGCCAGGCAAACTTCCTCAGTACAGTACCAGTGGCTAAAGCCAACAGAATTATTCATATGCTGTAAACAATGAGTAGTGACTTGGACTTCAGAAGAAACTAAATTATTTAAAGTAGATTTTTCCTTGCAAGAAGAAACTGCAGACAAAATATTCCCCATACTTTCACAATTAGTAACAAATCTTAACATATGAACCAGACAATTCAAAATTCCGAAAATGAGAGTTGCAGAAGCATACACTGTTTTCCCATACTTATCAATAATCATCCTATCCTTATCAAAAAGAGTAGGATTGGAATTAACTATTAAGTAAAAATATAGCAGATGGGACAAGTTTGGGAAGAATGCATAAAAACAAAAAAGATTGAGAAACTCTATACATCCTATCTGCCTTTTTAGGAGAAGTTTGCTGACTATCAGGAAAATTGTAGGCAGGAGCGCACACACACATCATCCAAAGCTCAGAAAACTGGAGGAGTAGGTGAACGTTCTAGAAATTCCTTCTGTAACAGTTCTCAGTATTTTATCTTTGAGCAAGACAGAGCCTCTATTCTTATAAGATTACTAAGCTCTGGAACAACCTACCTCCCCTAATCACTCATCTAGACTCCTTAAATACCTTCAAAGCTTCAATAAGGTCTCATTATTTTAACAATTGCATCTGCGCCTGCTTAAATCATCTGAAACCATCTTAAATCCAAAATATCCCCCGTCCTAATCTTCCTCCACTGCCTCTTTCTCTTTCTGTTGCTACAGAATCAAGTTGTCACAAACTAGCACTCAATTCTGTTATATCTATTGCCATACCTCAAAGTCAACGTGGCTTAGCCACAGTCCTATTTCACCTTTGGGTCAACAGTTACGCCCAGCTGTCAAACTTCATCACTTTTTTTTCTTCCCTCTTCCAAATCAAATGTGAAACAAGCTGACTATCCTGGCACTGTATTTGACCTTTCACTATTTTTTTAAATTTACCTTTAAAGTGATATGTATTAATCTACTGCATTAACTTTGTCTATTATATTTAATATTTCAACTACTATCTATATAATTTGCCTTGAACATTTTTACTTGCTATGTTATATGGGGCTTTTCCCCATGGGCCTCCACTGAAAATGGGTCTCTGATCCAGTGGACTTTCCCTGTCAACAAATGTCAATAAATAAATAAATAAATTTATGAGGGACTGAGAAATCTCAGTGTTCCCCGAATTAAAACAAGGGCACATTCTGAAAACAGTCTCAGACAAAAAGAAACCCTTATGAGGAGAATCAGAAATTGAGCTCTCCTCCGATTCTGAATGAGAAATCTGAGGAGAAAACCCGGTACCTGTCCCTCATCTTACTATCCAGATTCAGAATCTTGAATCTGTCTCTTCAGGAAAAGAAGTATCCCTATTTCTTTTACCAGAAACTATTTTATAAGAAAGATCAATAGTCTGAATTAAACACTGAGCCAGAACCAGTAAAATTTTTCTGTCCAAGGAAATTTAAAGAAGAGTAGATACGTGTTTTCTGCTACTTTTTGATAGGAAAAATGGGGACATCAGGTTATTAATGGCAGCAGCATCTTCCCCAGGGATTTGCACAACATTCTGACAAAACAGGAAGGCCTTACCTGTTCCCTCTCCAAGGGCTGACAAGACTGGTTGTCCCTTGCCCAAGGAGGGGACACCAACAGCCACAGAGTATGTGGCTAACCCTCCGAAAATAGGGATTCAGGGTAATAGATGAGAGGTGTGAGGTATAACAGTTGACCACAACAGAGCCACCCACCTGTGACTGCAGCAACACTGCTGGCCTGCTTTGGTGGCAAAGGTTACCTTTTTATTTCTGTGACTGGAAGAAGGACCGGATTTGGTTCTGACACTTTGTTCCATGGTCAAGTTGAAAATGGTTCATCTTTCTTAGGGGAAAAAAAAGCAGCAAAGGACTGTAAAAATTGAAATCTTTAAACATCACTTTTTTCATAGAATAACCCAGTGAAAAGCACTTTAAAACACTGTGCCGGTCCCAAAATCTAAAATAAACACAATTTCTTCACAGAATTTTTTAAAATACTTTAAGCATCTTTTAAACAACAAAAAATATGCTGGCTATGCTCTTGCAACTCCCACTCTAATATCATCCACCCCATCCAACCACTACCTTTCTTTCCACTCTACTAACTACCTTGATTATAGCAAGCTCAGATGCTCATAAGCCAGTACTTATTATACAGCACGAACTTCTTCTTCTTGTAACATTTGTTAATGTCTGGTATGCACTTCACAGATAAAGATTCTAGTTGTCTACTGTTGTACTATGTTCTTCATCTGTAAATATGTTGTAAGTAATTGCTATGTAAATTGTTAATCACTATGTAATCCAATGTAAATACTGTCTGTTTATTTCAACTGTGGAGCTTTTCTCCCCGGGCCTCCGCTGAAAATGGACCTACGTCCAGTCGGACACTCCCGGTCAACAAATTTAAATAAATAAAAATAAATAAATAAATAAACTGTCTGGAAAACAAGAGAGCTACCATTTAAAAGTAAAGCACAGTGTCATGGCAGTCCATTAAAACATGAACTGCTTGCTTAAAAATAACCTTCCTGAATAGGAAAGTGCTATCAAACAAATATATATTTTGTTTTAGTTGAAGGTTTTATCCCTGAAGAGAAGTTATCTTTACAGCAAAGGAACAGCACAAACTGACCGTCAATCTTCGAAAGCCTTCGTCTGCAGGAAAACCTTGAATGGCTTGGCACAGCAACCTGTCTTTTTATTCAGCTAGGCTCACATTGACTATTGGTTTTTGCATGTGGAAGGTCCCCTGAAGCTTTGGAAGCTAGCCAGCTGTTACATCTTTGCAGGATTTAACCCATATACCTTAAACTACTGCAGCAGTGATCAATATGAAGAGTATGAAATATTGGTGTAGACTCTTTTTGTTTATACAGAGAAGCAATGTAAACTATACAAAGAACTTATGTTCATTCCACAAACAAACAAAAACATGTCTCTAATACCAGTGTTGATACCATCCAATGGAAACCAGCTTCATCCTTTCTAGATTTCTACTGGAACACGCCCAGGTTTCTTAGGGGTTTCTAGGATGTCTTCTCCTTTACTGAAGCACATTCCACTGACATTACGCTGTTCCAGACAGAAACTTGCCCTGTATCAAAAAGCCAAATTCTCTGACAAACAAGGCCATATCACTCTTTTTATACATGATTTAAATGGAAGACTTGCTCGTGTGCCTGTCTGTTCTAACAAAACAGCATTAGTTACACTATTTGCTATGATGCTCAATTTATATCAGTGTTATCCACATTATGGCACTTTATAATTTTACAGAATTCTGTCATATCATAGGAGGAGAGCCAGCATGCTAGATAAAAATATATATACGCACTCACACATATGTACATTAAGATGCACTTGTACACGCACGCACACACACACGCACACACACACACACACACACACACACACACACACACGCAAACACACACACACACACACACACACACACACACACACACACACACACACACACACACACACACACACACATGCACACACATGCACACACGCATGTATATACATGTACATTTATGATATCATAATAAACAGAAGAGCCATTTATCCTGCATTGATTTCCAGGGAAGCACATAAGGGTTCTGAGTGATCAAAAAGTTATGTATTTGGTTCATATGGTACAAATATAACATCCACCACTACAGGCCGAGTGGAAAGGGGAGAAACACCATAGGTTCATAGGTTCATAGGTTTATACTAGGCTATCTGCCCTAAGGCATTTATAAGTCTAGCCCAAAGTTATGTGGCTTACGCCACCCCTTATGTTAGAAATAATGTGCCCATTAGTTTGTTGTGCCTCTGTCCAACAGTGACACAGAGATGATTCCCGGGGTAAACCTATGATCTCCCATCCACCGGTCAAGATTTCTCCTGAACAGAACCAGCGAGGTGCTCTGCCTCACATGGACCAGGATTTTATTCCACAGCATGGGGAGTCTCTGGGAGATAAATCTATCCCTCCAGCATGTCCTATTTATATCCGTGCTAAGGTTTAAGTCACTTGCTCTAGGGGTTCTGGTGGATTTGGATTTTTTGAGGTGGAGCATGTCCATTAATTCCGGGTTGGTCATGGCCTTGTATGTCAGGCACAGGTCACCTCTGAGCAGACGGTATGCAACTGAATAGAGTTGGAGTTTCTTCAGTCTGGCAGTATATGACAGGTTTTGGAGTCCCTTTATCCTTTTGGTGAGGAACTTTTGGGGTCTCTCCAATTGCTGCAGGTGTCGGGTGAGATACATCCCGAATGGGGCATTGTACTCGATCATTGGTCTGATAAACTGAAGAGTACAGGGGAACAATGACCTCACTTGATCTGGATGTGAATCCCTTCATGATCAGATGGGCAATGTAGAAGGTCTTTCGAACCACTTTAGCAACGTGAGTGTCAAATGAGAGGCCACTGTCAACCTGGGTACCCAGGTCCCTGATAACCTCTTCTGTGCTTAGTGGGTTGCCACCTATATGGTAGCTTGGGGTTACCTTGTTTTTCCCGAAGGGTATGACTATACACTTTTTTGCGTTTAACTTCAGGCCATGGCTCTGGCACCAGCTATCAGTTTCCGTGAGACCCCTCTGAAGGATGTCTGTGTCCGATGTACTATCCACTATGGCACCCAGTTTGCAGTCATCCGCAAACTTTGTCAGCCATAGTCCTCCTATGTTTGCCTGTACTTCTGAGAAGTAGATGCCGAACAATAGAGGGCCAAGGACTGAGCCCTGTGGGACACCACTTGTAACCGGCTTGGAGTCTGACATGGCTCCAGCATCTCTAACCCTGTGGGTTCTGTCCTTTAGCCAGATTGCAACCCATCTTGTGACATATGAGTTTACATTTAAGCTGGTAAGTTTCTCTATGATACCCGAGTGGGGTATTGTGTCGAAAGTTTTTGCAAGGTCAAGGTAGGCTGTATGGACTGCCTTTCCCTCATCAATGGCCTTGGTAACTGTTTCGAAGAAGTCGACCAGGTTCAAAAGGCAAGATCTGCCCTTGACAAAGCCAAACTGGGTTGGGTCCAAGGTCTGCAAGTCCCCTATGTCCTTGTTTATGAGTTCCATTATGATCCTCTCCATAGCTTTGCAGACCAGGCTTGTTAAGCTTATGGGGCGGTAATTACCAGGGTCCGTAGAGGCACCACCTTTGTGGAGTGGGACTACAGTTGCCGTACGCCACTCCTTGGGCACATATCCTGTGGTAAGGCTAAGATTAAACAGCTGCCTTATGTGCGGGTTTAGTTCTTCATTGAGTTCATGTAGCACACAGCTGGGGACACCATCCGGTCCCATTGATGCTGTGTTTTAGCTTTAGAGAGAGCAGCTTTCACCTGCGCTTTTGAGATGTCTGGGAGGCTACACTCTGTTGGGATAGTTGTCTCTCCTTTTGGGGGGGAGAGGGGGGTGAAGTTTGCGCTGAACCTGTCTGCCAGTATGTTGGCAATGTCTGTGGGCTCAGTGATTTTTGTATCATTTTGGACTAATTCTGAGCATATCTGGGACTTTCCACCCAGGTTTCTGACATAGCTGAAGAAGGCCTTATGATTGTCTTTTGAATCTATGGCAATTTTTTTCTCAAAGTTGGCCTTTGATGATTTTATGAGGGATCGTAGTTTCTTGCTAGTACTGATCAAAGATGCATTCCCTTTTTGGGATTTTGCTCTATCATGTAATAGCTCTCTCCTCTTATTGTAAAGTTTGTTTATGGCTGGGGTCCACCAGACTGGACGTTTGTCCTTGGTGGAAAGAGTCTTGGTTTTATTTGGGATTGCCTGATCCATGCAGTCCTGAAGGTGTTCATAGAAGGCATTTGTAAGGGCTTCCGCAGCTTGGATTGTGGTTTCCATTGGCTCGGGGGCCTTGAAGGATACCACACCTGTCCTGAGTAGTGTGAAGTTTGCTTTAGAGAAGTTCTTCACTGTGGTCTTTTTTGTTTGGGGTGGGGGCGGGATGTGGATTTCTAGTGAGATTAGTTTATGATCTGATCTCACCAAAGAGGGATATACTTCCAGTGTGGAGCATTTTGTCCCCATGTTTGTGATGAAGAGATCTAGTATATTTTCTCCTCTTGTGGGGATGGTGACTAGTTGTTCCATGGCATTTGAATTTATGAACTCCAGGAACCTTTGGGCTAGAAAGTTGGGGCTTGAGTTATGTTCCCAGTCTATATTCGGGTAGTTGAAGTCACCCAATATGATGGTGTTTGGTGATACATTTATACCCTCCAGTGTCTTCAGGAAGGCTGTGTGGGTTTCCTGAGTTTGAGAGGGTGGCCTGTAGCATACTACAAATTGTAGAGCAGTTTTGCCTATGGTTAATTGCACCTGGATGGTCTCTTAAATAACAGAAATAAAAATGATTATTGGTTAGTGGTTTTGTTGTTTCATCCTAAAAAAAAAAAATTAATCAAAATATTTGATACTTGAAAGTTAATATTGCTGGACGGCTTTAATTACTATATTTCTTTCCTGAACAATAAGTCACTGAGTACCACTTCAGTTAACTGGAATGCTTAAATTAAAGCATGAAAGCACAGACTGGAAAACTATAGAATAAAAATCTTTACTACAGTCTTGTGCAAATTTGATTTTAATAACACTAGACTCTGCTTTCTTAAGTTTTTATGGATAACTATTCAGAACACTGAAGAAGTTTGCCTCATTCAGTAATATCTTCATATGCAAAATGCAGCTTAAAAATAATGAATCCAGATACTGTTCAGGAAAATCTTCCTTTCTGAGGGACTGAATTTTATAATCCATAATAAAAAAAAAAACATTCTATCATTTGGACATCAGAGTACAAGCATTTCTCAAAAAAGAATCTGAAGAGCACCTGTACCCTTCCAAGGTCACCTTAGGAGTCCCTGAAACAAACATTAAGCACTATTTTTTTATTCAGTTTTTAAGTTCATAATAACCTTATCTCCATTCCTGCTCATTGTTCTCATTATGAATTAACTTAAATATAGCAAATACTGAAGGAGAAATATTTGTTCACATGAATCTCAGCTTGTTAATGACACTGAAGACATTATCTATAACTGATATATGTATTAAATAAGAATTTCTGGAAGACAATGCTGATGTTTTTATATTTCATTATTATTTTAATCATTACGGAAACATAAAATAATGCAGCTTCAAGTGCAGGTATCCCACTTTAAATTGTCACAATAAAATGGAAAGTGATCAGGAACTCAGTAAAAAGGAAAGAAAATATGCAAATCATAGATATTTTCACAATCTGCTGTTTAAGTATGAAAGTACAGCAAATCTGATTTCATTGCCTGGAGATCCAGCTTTCGCAGACATAATGCGTTAACATTAAACATTACTTTCAGTTTGAACCACAATGATTTATTGGCCCATGCTATAGGTAAATATAGAAAAACACATATGCATTCTGTGTTTCAGCACTCATTTCTCATCATCCTCTGTTGAAGAGTTCCTCATTCTTCTGTTCTTACTCTGTATATAGAAATGTCACATTCACTCTCTTAAATGTTAAATGCAAAGCATGCAAACAGTGTGCAGTAAAGTCCTATAGAAGAGATGCAAATTCATCATGCCGTAGGGGGCAAACTGCATACTACACTAAGTATGGTTCATCTGTGTATATGTTTCATTTTTTATTTAATGAGGCGCATTAGCATGGGAATGCATTAATTTATATTCACATTATTTACATGGTGTGTGCACTGAAACTTAAAAGTTCCCAAATCAATAGTAATGATGGAAACCCTCTAGACAAATAAATTCTAATACTCAGCTCTCTCCAATTACTATTCTGCTCCGTTAGGCAGCAGAGAACAATACAGGGACAGTATGCCGAGAACAAATTAATACAAAAACAGAAAGTGAAATGAACTCAATTATTCACTGCAACAGCAGACTGAAACAATCCATTTTCTACTTAATTAAAAACAGTAAAAGTATAACAGCACTTCCCTACATTCACCTTGGACATTTTCAGGGTGAGTTGTTTATAATTACCAATTCAAACCTCATGAAAAGCAACAATCCATGCTGCCTTTAATATGCTGGTGACTGAGTGTACAGTTTAGAAAATTATTTTTACTTATGTACCTTTTACTCTTAATAATTGTACTTATCAGCACCTCCATGAAATACAACTCATCAAAATCAAGTCATCTGTACAGCCTAAAATACATGGCTAGAAAGTGACTTGCATGTATAATTCTGAGCTGAACTGCTAAATGATTAGTTTTTCAAATGAATAACATGAAAATGTCTGCAGCAATATTTTGCTTTTGGAAAACTGTTCATCAAAAACAAGACTCATGAGAGAGATATGCTCAATGAAATTTCTGTTGTAATTTCCATTTAATGAAATGAGTTATTGTATATAATATTTATTATAATACAAATATGACAAAAAAAGAAAGATTAGTATAACAAAATTCTAACAAAACTGAGTATTTATTAACTGACCAAACTACGGCAAAAAGAAAAAGGATGGAGCATCCAGTACCTTAAGATAAACTCAAGGCGTGCAAACCTGACATGTCATAAATTATTGCTTAAGCAAAATGGTGAGTTACTACTTGTCTCTCTCTTTCTCTTGGCCATAATAAAATGTGTTGCACATGTTATATGGCTGATATATACATGATGGATATAGATGTGTGCGCTCATATCAGTCTAACTGATGACTGCAGTTCTGCCATGTCCTTCTTGTGCCAGACAGGTGTGAGGTACAGTGGTGCTTTACTGGATTGCACACAAGAGCTTGAATGTACTTTACTGTGTTAGCTTGTCTTAATCATTATGTCTGTCACATCGACTACACTCTATACTGTAGCACCTCTGCAGTTATAGAGCCTAGCGCTATTCACCCCATTATTGCTATACCTCGTTTTAATTATATCATCCTTTTCCCAGTCTGTCAGCACTGTTTAACATCTAACCTTAGTTTTATAGGTGTTTATTAGGTTAATAACCACAGGGGCCTTTTTAAGACTAGCCATGCATCCCAAATCTCTCACAAGTTCTGGTACCTCTGATAAGTGTAAGCATGAGCTTGGAGGTGAAACATTTACAAGCAGGGATCTTGGAGACGAACCATTTACAGGTTGTCTGTGACCAAGGGATGACTTGTCTGATTAGCTCTTTCTTTATTCACATATTGATCTCCTCAAAAATTAGAGCTGCAACCATATGGAGAGCATGTCTGTCAATCCTGGAATATAGCCATATGACACACAACTTTATGCAGTTTATAAATGACAGAATTTTAGCAAAAAATGGATGACTATCTAAAAAATATATAGAAAATGTGTCAGGATGTTTTGCTTGAATGTTGAATTGTACCATTTTGGAAATATACTTTAAAAAATATAATTAACAAAGTACTTATTACTATCTCCAGTTTACTGCTATTAATTTTAGAGAACTCAGTGACTTACTTTGAAGTAAAAATAAACCCTGGACCCCCAGCTAAACCTAGAATATTCAGGAAGTAATCTAAGGCTAACCTCCTGTTATTAAGTGAGAACCCCGTAAAATTTCAAGCCCCCATACACCATGAGAACACTTCTGCCTATGCAGAATTATTCACAGAAACCCTGCACAAGCATCTTAATAGCTGCATAGAGGCAACTGTATCCACCAGGAATAAGTACAGAACTAACTCAAAAAACAGATCACCCTGGTGGAATCACAAAATCAGTCATCTGTATATCAAGAGGAAGACAATCATGTCAAAAATAGGAGGCGCAGCACCCAGCAGGATAAAAGCACTCTCATCAAACTAAACAAACAACTCAGAGGACAAATAAAGTCTACCAATGCCAAATTTGAGGTAAGTTTGGCCTCCCAGGCCAAGGACAACCACAAAGCATTCTTTAGCTATGTAAACAACCTCAAAGGCACCGACAATTGTGTGCAGAGCTCATTGTAAATGGAGCCACCTATACTGAGCAAGAAGCTATAGAAAACCTCATGGCTGATAAATTCAGCTCCAACTTTACCCCTCACTCCCCCTCAACTTTCCCTCAGGGAATATCATCAAATATAATTCCCCCTACTACAGGTCCTTAATGCTCTCTCTAAGACCAAGAAAACTGCATCAATGGTCCCAGACAATATCCCAGAATCCCTTTTAAACAGCATGAAACATGACCTATCAGGGCCTCTGGAATTTCTACTTAACTGTAGCCTCCAAAGTGGCTTTGTGCCTCTTGAATGGAGAAAGGCAACAATCATCCCTCTGCACAAAGGCGGGCCATCTACATACCCTGGAAACTACAGACCCATAAGTCTCACTAGTCTTATATGTAAAGCCATGGAAAGAATTATCATGGAGATTATCAATAGAGATATAGTAAATCTCCAGACAATGGACCCAACCCAGTATAGTTTCGTCAAGGGCAGATCATGCCTACTCAACCTGGTGGACATCTTCAAGAAGGTCACCAAAGCAATAGATGAGGGCAAAGTTGTTCACACTGCCTACCTTGACCTGGCCAAGGCATTTGACAAAATATCCCACTCGGGTATTATTGAGAAACTCAAGAGGTTAGGTACAAACCCGTATGTCATCTGGTGGAGAGGCAAGTGGCTCAAAAACAGGACCCAGGAAGTTAGAACTGGGGATTCCACCTCTACAAAGAGGCCAGTCACAAGTGGAGTTCCTCAGGGATCAATCCTTGGACTGCTCCTTTTTGGCATTTACATCTCAGAAGTCAAGGCCAATGTCAGTGGTCTCTGGCTGACTAAATTTGCAGATGGTTGCAAATTAGGAGCTGTCATTGAATCTCAGAATGACACAAATGTTCTACAGGAGGGGCTGACACAGACAAACAGCTAGTGTCAGAGCCATGGCCTAAAACTGAATGCCAAAAAATGCATAATAATATCCTTTGGAAAGTCATCCATCTCTGATAACTATCATATTGATAATACACCCCTTAGAGCTGACCCAGTAGTCAGGGACTTAGGGATACACATAGACAGTAATCTAGCCTTTGATCATCACGTGTCTACAGTGGTGAGAAAATCATTCTATTTTGTGCAACTTATAAATAAATATACAGCATCTAAGTCCATTGTTCCACTGCGTTTGGCATTCATCAGACCTATCACTGAGTACAATGCCCCCTTTGGTATATACTTAAGCAGGCATATCCAGCAACTGGAATATCCACAGAGGTTCCTCACTAAAAGAATATAGGGCATAAGTAATATGTCCTATGCACATCGCCTCAAGGCCTTATCCCTATATTCTGTCTCCTACAGGCTTGTGAGGGGAGATCTATGCCTGGCATACAGGGCATTGTCAGACCCCACTCTGATGGACCTCCTGCATATCCACAAACAAATAGCACCAAAATTACCAATTCTAAAGACTTAAACCTTGCCTGTGATATAAATAGTGCCTGATGGAGAGATAGGTATGTATCCCAGAGACTACTCCATCTATAGAACAGGCTCCCTATCCATGTGAAGCAGAGTTCCTCCCTAGCCCAATTCAAGTGCAACTTGGACAACTGGATGTGAAACCAGAAATTCATCCCTGGTTTGGCACCTATGTCTCTAAGCTTACACTTATCAAGAGTATCAGAAATTGTCAGAGATTTGGGATGCATAGCTAAGCTTAAAAAGGCCCTTGTGGTCATTAGCATAGTAAACTCCTATGAGCCTATGAACTATATGACGTGAGTGCCTGACTGTGTGGTGGGTAGGTTGAGGGGTGGAGGTAAAAGGCTGAACCTACACCTCACCGAATGGCAATTTTTTTTCAGAAGTTCTTCCTTATCGCCAACTTAAAACTATACTTCTGTTTTCCAGAGAGCAAAGAAAGACCTAAAGTTTGATTGAGATTTAAAAGAGAGTGTGGCTTGGCAATCAGTTAATTATATCTAAAAGATCCACATAGGAAGACCAAACCTACATGTAGTTTCAAAAACTGTCCACTGTGCCAGAAAGCACATGGGCAGTTAAATGCACATCCAAGTAGCACCACACGGCACTACAAAAAATGTACAGAATGAAATGCTGAAAGATGAGAACAATGTAAGGAAGCTAAGATGTGACACTAAAGTCAACAGAACAGATATTATATAAAACGTACAAAATGCGCTATGAAAAACATAATAACTTAAAAGACTTGAGTTGTAAACTATAATAAGAAAATAATTGATACAAATGAGTGGAGTCCAGAAAATGGACTAAGAGTCTTATTTGGAAAAGACTTTCAAATAAAAACAGGAAATTAAATTGATTTTTCTTTTGGAGATTAAAAATATACTGGAAAGAGCAGGAGAAAGCAAGCTAGCATTACACAATGCTGTGTGCATTTCCTTTTCCAATCCATCTGCAACATAGAATATGTAGTGTCCACTGTGAGAACTCTCAAATAAATGATGACTCAAGATAAGATAATAACAATTGAAGATTTTGTATTACAGTTAATTGACGTCAATCTTCAACCACACCAGGGGATGCTCTGGGATCTTCATGGTGACCTTTTGGCTGGCTTATCCTATTAGGCCGATATTTGAGTGGAAGGAGGAGACATTTCAGTGATTCATCTTGTGTCTTTTTGCTGTATCCAGTGATACAAGCAGACCTAGACAAAAGATAACGCTTTTGAGGAATCCACTGAGTATTTAGTCCATTAGTTAGCATAGGGAATTAAGGCTATTAGCTGTTAAGGAGATGCTTACTGTGGTCCCAGTTTGGAGTCCATCAGATTCTATTTGTTCTAAGTAGGTCACTTACACAGTGCTCTGAGGCAATTTGGGAAATTATGTTAGGCCCCTTCCAGATATCATGTTCTGCATGCCTAGTAGCTACCTATGAATTAATGAGCTCATCAAACCATCACTGATGAGTAAGGAACATTAGGCAATTACCACAGAGATGGAAAGCTCAAAAAAGGTGTGTTCAGTACTAGGCGTGTTAAACAAGGCAGCCAATGAGGATAATAATACATAAGATGAGGGTGAGGAAGCAAAGGAAACTGACACACCAAAAAGATCTCCCATCAATTGAAAAGATTAGGGAAAAAACCTCCAAAATCTCCTGCCAGTAATAAAAATAGAAGTTGAAATCGCTCTAGATTTTCAAGTCTTTTACTTTCTTAACAAGGTGAAGAATCAGGTGATCAGATGAGCAGAACAATATCTACAAAAACTGGAAAGAGCAGGAGAGACCATAGGAGTACAGAAATGTTTAATCACAACAAAAAGAACTTGCAATTAAAAATGCAAAATACTTCAGACAAGGAATACAGGAATCTAGACTCAGAGAGGGGTTAGTTCTCTTTGGGACACAGATGAAGTGGGAAGCAAGCTGATATAAAGACAAAAGGAGTATATGAGTCTACTCTAATTAAATGTATGAACTAAAATGCATATGAACAACTGTTTTTTAGTGTTCTTTCCTAATGTTCATAATTGCAATGTAGACCAGTTCTGGACTAAATGGACCATTCATTTGTTCATTCTTTCATTTTTCATTCATTCATTTATTCACTCAATTTTTTTCAATTAAGGTCTGTGGGGGAAGACAGAGCCTATCCCACTCACTCACATAGTACAGACCAGAGAAGCATCTTCATAGATGGGTGCCAGACCCTTCCAAGATGCAAACACACAGACACAGACACAAACACACACACACATATAGACTCATTAGTATGAGCCACAGAATATCAAGACTAATTCAGAGAAAATGCTGACTTAAATATATAAAGAATAAGACTGCCATTTCCCACAGTATTTACCTTTTCTCAGAGGTATATACATGTTTAGAGGTCTATATCACATAGTCGAAGTTTTATAACTTCGAACACAAAATGTAAAAAACTGTTGTAAGCAGGGTGGCAAGCCTCCCTGCACCCCCCCACACCCCTGCTACTTAACTATACCAACTCCGAGATTGCACCTCATTCAACAGAATGGAAACCTCCCCTTACGGAGATTTCTGTTGAAACGCTCAAATCTGTACAAGTTTGAACTCATGGACTCGACCATATAAGGTTCGAACTTGTACAAGTTCGACTATGTGATAGGAACCCCATGTTTAGGTGGTGTGTTGGGACCTTTACATGCTGCCCCTATCCTATGTCCCTCATGGATAGTGGCAACATGCAAGTGCCCTAACATATCCTTGCTCTGTCCATCTCAGGGTTATTTGTACAGAAAATATAAGGCCTAAAATCTACAATGAGAATGTAAATCAAGGCTTCTTAAGATCCTCACAGATTAAAAGCCTAGTATGCACCAATAAACCTAAAATGCAGGCAGAGGGCCTCTGAACCCATGAAAGGACATTAATTACACATTAACACACACTCTGGAGGGCATAATTGCTCAGAGAATGGGCTCTCTGTAAAATTGTTGTTTTACATAGTTATTTTTTACTACTATATTTTTTTAAATATTTTTGATGTAAAATATTTCCTCCGCCTAATGTTTCAAATTTGCTGTAGCATGTATTAGTGGTGTTGGAGGTAACATTTTACATCTAAAATATAACACTTTAAAAAACTAACCAGCTATTTACTTTATTTTTTGTACCTTACTCCTCAATCATTTGCTTAATTAGTAGTTATGGGAGACTGAAGTTTGCTAATGACATGCATGTGAGTTTCAAACTTTCATTTCCTTCACAAAATTCATGCCAACACAAATACTTTACTTAAACAACTCTGTAATTTTATAATAGCAATAATTAAAATCTATTTCTGTTTTAGAGCATTTGTGCCCCTTTATTTTAGGTTTTATCCAGATGTCTTCAACTGATAGGTCCACAGGTATACAAACCTCTCTACTTCTGCTGCTGCCAACAGTCATCTCATTCACTCGCAATCTCTCACATGCACACCTCTGTTTCAGAAAATGCATGCTAATGAAAACCCTGTTACTCTAGCAACTTTCTAAGTTTATAAGAGCAATATTGTCCCTATTTTTGGTCCTTTGTTCCCCTGTTATTTGTGTCTCTGTCCAGATTTCTTGTGCTAAGAGGTTGAGAGGTATGGTCGAGAGGTACAGAAATTTCTTAACTGATGCTGCTACTGCTAGGAGATCACTAGATTGCTCTCACACTTATACACACACACACACACACACACACACACACACACACACACACACACACACACACACTTAAGTGCTCACATTCACTTACTCACACAGACAGCAACATAAACACACATACACTTTCTTCCTGTTTCATTTATTTTTTTACACTTGCTAAACAGGAAAAGCACTGATTAATGAGTGTAAAATAATAGCTCAATCGATTTCTTTCTTACTCCCAAACATGCATAAACACACACACACATGCTTTTTATTTTAATTTTTTCTTTTTTATTTTATACTTGCTAAAAAGCTAAAACACTGCTTAGCGAGTGTAAAATAATGGCGGCCATTAGTTTTTTCTGTCTGAGCCCCATGGCAGCTTGATATGTTGCTGTAAAGTGGCAGACTCATTTTTCAGCGGGCATTACTTGTACATTAATACCCTGCTGAAGAACATTTGTTCTCCAGTCAGGGTGCTGGTGTACAGTTCACCCATTCTCTAACAGCAAATAAATGATATGCCCATATCCATTTATATAATGCAAAGCCAACCTGCCCACACACTAATGTGTGCTACATCCAACGCTACCCCTAAGCCTGCTGCTTACCTTTAAAAAGCACCTTCCATAACGACATTACTATTCAGGCTAACCATAGTCTATGGTAATGACATGGTTTAGGAGTTTTTGTTTGTTTTATTTTTTCTGCTTTTAGTGTAAAATGATTAGATAAGTAGAGTGTTTGTTTATTTTTGACTTATTTTCTGTGTGCTTGAATGTTTTCTGTCAGCATTGTGAGTGTCAGTATTTTGATCTGTTGATTTTATGAACTGTCTTCCTTTTTTTGGAGCTGACATTTTGAGTGTCTGCATTTTAATCACAATCGTGTGTAGATGTATATTGTTTTGTGTGTGTGTGTGTGTGTGTGTGTGTGTGTGTGTGTGTGTGTGTGTGTGTGTGTGTGTGTGTGTGTGTGTGTGTGTGTGTGTGTGTGTGAATTAGCATGTGTAGTATACAGAAGTTAAAATTTAAATGACTTGCATTAATATGAAATTCACTTTCTTTGTTTCACTTTGGCAAAGTAAATATCTATCTATCTATCTATCTATCTATCTATCTATCTATCTATCTATCTATCTATCTATCTTTCCATCTAGCTGTATCATTTTTCTTATTACAAATCCAAGCAATTAAGACACAAAAAACAGTAACAATTGCATTTAGCAAACAATAGCAACATTGGCAGATACTGAATAAATACAGAAAAAAGTACAGTTGTGCAAGTTGAACTTACCTTATCAGTAGATGTTCAAATAGTCACTGCTGCAGTAGCCTTAGGTTTATTGCTAGATTACCCTAGCTTACTACATCTGTGAGATAGAAGGAGAACAGTCCAGGAGCCCCTGGAGAATGGTCCTTGCAAAGCGTGATTTAGAGCTGGAGAAAGAATCAAATCAAGCTTATAGTGCTTCATAAAGGTATGCACAGAGGACCACGTTGCATCTCCTATAATACCTCTAGAATCCAATTCTTTCCAAAAAGCCATAATGGGACTTGACCCTACTTGGAAAAATGTTGTGGCAAGAATAATAAAAAATCAGCAATATCCTTAGACAATCATTTGGAAGTAGACTATTGCCTGGGCCAGAAGGGGAGTCACCACAAAAATCTTGGAAGATTCCATCTAAATCTTAAGAAGTACTTTTGAAATCAGTGGAAATGGTGGAATAGCATACAGAAACACTCATGTCAAAAAGGAAGAAACAAGCATCTGTCCTACAGGCCTTCTAGCATTGAGATTTGTAGCAGAATCTTAACAGCTGGTTATTTAGGGAAGAGGCAAATGGGTCTACTAGAGGAACTCCTCACAGATCAATCAAATCTTGTAAGACCCCCATGATAGAGTCTGCATATGTAAGGGTCTACCCTGTCCCATTCAGCTTGTCTGCCACACAATATTTATCTGACAGAATAAGGAATGCCTGTACAGTGAGACTGTGCTGGGAGGCTAAATCCCAAGCTCACATGGCTAGCCTGCAAAGAGGGTATTACCTGGTCCCCCCCTTTGCTTGATGATATACCACATGACTTTGGTATTGTCTGAAACAACTTGAAGAGGTCCTGGGGACCAAAGATGATTCTGATAGTTGAGTACCTTGATCAGGGCAAGCATACCTTTCATAATTTATGCACTTGCATATGCCCTAGGTGTCCCACACACCTTGCACTATTATTCCTCCTGAAACTGCTCCCAAAGAAAAGTCTGAGACATTTGAGATGACTGACTGCTTTGGAATAGCTAGAGATAAGGGGAGACCTAAATTTAGGTATGTCTGCTGTCTCCAACAAGTAATGTTTTGACTGAAAAACCCTAGCACTGGGATTTGAAAAGACGGGATGCTGATGCTGGGACCAAAAGACTTCAGATACCGTTGTATCTTTCTCATGTGGGGTCTTGCCAGGGTTATCATAAGAATCATAGATGCTCTGAGACCAAAATCCTGAGGTATTCCTTTGCAGTGACCAAAGTCTGAGTGGAAAATCTTAGACATAGCTCTAGATATACATCTATTTTTTTCCTGCAGAAGAAAAGCTTTTTGAACTAAGGTGTCCAGCTAACACACCAGGAAAAAAATCCTGTGTGAGGTAGTCTAATAGGACACTTGAATGATCTCTTGGAATCTCCGCTTGTGTAAGAGATATGTCACCCAAGTGAGAGATGCCTGCCACTTTGAAAATGACTGAAAAGACAAGCAAGTTATGTAAACATGGAAAAAAGAAAATGGATACCATGTGGCCTGCAAAGAACTATAACTGGAGTTAGGCACTTAGTGAACACTGTTGGTGCAGTGGATAATCCAAAGTTTAACATAGAGAAAATAGAGAACTGATAAAGTTATCCAGGCACACAATCGTTAAGAAATGCCTGAAGTCTGGATGAACAGGAATGAGATGATAATCATCTTTAAAATGTAAAGTTACATACAGTGAGGAAGAAGAGGTAACTGATTGTGAAATTACATTGTTTTGAAGTTAGGCACTTTGACAAACAGGTCTGCAAGCATCTTCCTTCACTGGCACTAAAAGCATCCTTGTACAAAACTCTTCCTCAATTTGGGAAGGAGGGACTGGTCTTATCACTCCCTGGGACAGCATATAATGGAGGACAGGTAGTACTAAAAAGTGACTGGTCTGGCGGATGAGGAATAACCTCCTGGTAAGGAGGATTATCCTCTCACTGCCATCTATGACCATGATGAATAATCTTCAGAACCCATTTGTCTGCAAATGAAAATTCAGACTTCCTGGAAGGGAAAATGGACTACCAGGGTGGGAGAGGGGAAAAATTACTTAAATATTTAAACTGACTAGTTGGACTCTCCTTGGTTTTGGGGGGTCCTGAATTCTGTTTGGAATACCCATTCCATTATGCCAAAATTGGATGAGAAGTTAGAAAATCCCTAGAAAATTAGAAAAAGGAAGGCACAACATTTTAAGAGATTCCCTGATTTAACTTACCCCTTCCATTACATTTTTGATAATGTTTGCAGCAAAGGAACAAACGAGTGAATCTCTATCCAAAAGGGAAGATAAAATCTCATTATTCACATCCTCTTAGTCAGCTCTGGAGGCCTTAGGAACAGAATCACACATCGAAAACAGAGAGTAGTGACTAGTACAATAAAAGAAACTAAATGACTTAAAGCAGATGTTGCCCCAAAAGAAGAAACTGTAAACCAAATTTTCCTCATACATTCACAATTGGTCAGAATAAATATGTGAGCCGGACAATTCAAAGTTCTGAAAATCAAAGTTGTAGAAACATATGCTCTTTCCTGTATTCATCAATAATCATCCCAGCCATACCAGAAAGAGTAGGACAGGAATTAACTGTTTATCATCAGAAGGCATAACTAAAATTATAGTTGCTGGGTCAGGTTTGGGAAGAGTGTAAAAACTTAAAAAGACTGAGGAAGCTCCTATATTCTATATGCCTTTTTAGGAGCAGCAGGCTGGCTATCAGGATATATGCAGGCAGATCCACATACATCCTCCAAAGGTGACAAAACTGGAGGAAATGGTGAAGGTTCAGGAAATTCCTTTTGTAACAGCTCATAAAAATTTCTGAAGGACTGAGAAACCACAAAGTACTCTCACTTAAAATACTGACACATTCTGTAAATAGTCTCAAAGAAAGAGAAACCCCCTCAAGGAGAATCATAAACTGAACTCTCCTCTGAGTCTGAGTCAGAAAACTGAGGAGAAAACCTACATCTGTCCCTTTATCTTCCTGTCCAGATTCAGAATCTTGAATCTTTTAAGGAAAAGAGGTATCATTCTTTCTTTCACCAGAAAGCGATAAATTAGAAGGATCAATAACCAGAATAAAACCTTGAGTGAGACTCAATAAATTACTCCTGTCTAAGGAAATCTGAGTAGCAGTAGATATATATTTAGTTTTCTGTTTCTTTTAGACAGGAAAAATGGGGAAAACTGTGTTGCATCATTAGCTTCCCCAGGGAATGACACAACATTCTGACTAAACAGGGAAGCCTTCCCTGTTTCCTCTCTCAGGTACAACAAGTGCAGCTCTCGCTTACCCACTGAGGAAACCCCAAATATTACAGAGAACATGGCTAGCCCCCAGTCCATAGTGGCATTAGGTGACTACACAGGGGTCTGGGTAAAAGGTGAGTGGTCTGAGGTACAATTTCTTGCTTGCTGTGGTGGCAAAGTTTGTTATCTTAACCTTTTCTTTATGTGGCTGGAAGAAGGGCTGACACTGGCACCGACTGTTTATTTCATAGTCAGGGTGAAAACAGTGCTGCTTTCCCAGGGAAAACAAGAATCAAAAGCAGGTAAAAATATAAAGTCTTTAAATGCCACTATTTTTACACAAAAGCACAGTAAAATGCCCTATAAAACACCTGCCAGCCCCAAAAGTAAAATCAATACAAATTCCTCACAGAAAAAAATGCTGCTTTTGAAATACTTTAAACAATTTTTAAATTGACAGGAAAAAAGAGTGCTCTCATTTAAAAGTACAATGCAGTGTCATGGTGGTCCATTAAAACAAAAATACCTAGCTTATAGTAACTTTAATGAAGAGGAAATAATTAATAATCACAAAAACAAGTGAATGGGCCATGTTTCCCCACCAAGGGAACTTATCTGCTCAGCAAAGGAACAACACAAGCTGACCGTCGATCCTCAAAAGCCTCAGAGGAGTTTGCTCTTCAGCGTCAGTAAAGCTCAGAAGGGCTTGGCTCCCAAACTTGTCTTTTACTTAACTCAGCTTCTCATCATGTGTAAGGTACAGTAAAGCTTTGTAAGCTGTCCTGCTATTACATACTTATCAGGATATAACCCATATAGCTAAGGCTTCTGAAGTAGTGATCAATATGCTGAACATCATTACATATCTTAATTATGTCATTACTATAAGTAGTGATCAATATGCTGAACATCGTTACATATCTTAATGATGTCATTACTATAAGTAGTGATCAATATGCTGAACATCGTTACATATCTTAATGATGTCATTACTATAAGTAGTGATCAATATGCTGAACATCTTTACATATCTTAATGATGTCATTACTATAAATAGTGATCAATATGCTGAACATCGTTACATATCTTAATGATGTCATTACTATAACTAGTGATCAATATGCTGAACATCGTTACATATCTTAATGATGTCATTACTATAAGTAGTGATCAATATGCTGAACATCGTTACATATCTTAATGATGTCATTATTATTTTGCCACAGATACTGGGTTTTTATAAGTATGCTTGAATTATCATCATGAATGTTTGTAATGTATCTAAGATATAGGACATCATTAGGTATCATAATGTACTTGAAGAATGTAAAGAAAATGAAAAATGCGTAGAAATCTGAATATGATTTATATTTTATACATGGGGTTATTATTGATTATTAATTATTAAATAATAAAAAAGATAGCTTTTTTACCATCCAAACTGTGAAAATGAAGCTGCTGCAACTACTGTCAAATGCATTAAGAATTTCATAAATAGCTTAAAATCATTACATGCCACAATACATGATATCTGTAGTAAACTGCCAAGAATTTCAAGTATTCATGCATGCATTGCATTTAACATATGTTCTTGTTATTTTCTCTGAAGTGACAACTAGGTTTGGGATTAAGGCAGTACACATCCTACATGGTCAGTTTAGAGAGGAGCATACCCTTAGCTGCATTTCCCTCTATATTTCTTTGTAAAGTAAAATCATTTTACCATCACTGACATCGGCATGCAGGCTGCTATAATGAACCTTCACACCAATAATGTTATGTATCTGTATTTTAATAATTTACTAGTTTTTAGTTCATAATCACTTTGATTGAAGCAACTGGGCTTTCTTTTCTACTTCTGGATAGTATACCGGAAGAGAATGAAACACAGGTACCAACTTAACAAATGGAGTGAGGGAAAAAGTTTAAAAATTCTGTAGCAATGGTAGTTATAGAAACCAAGCACTTACACATTTCTTTTGGACCATAACTTGTATAAGAAAGGTAGATAATGTTTCTCCTTACATGAGTCACATCTATTTTTTCACACATTCAGATTTCACTTTTTCAAAACCTGACTGAAGTGAAGGGCATGATTCTAGATGTGTGTACGATTCATGTTTGCTTTCAGGAGGTTCAAATGTTGTCACCCTCAACATTCTATCGTTTGCCATATGAAATGCCCTGACTGCATTTCTACTGTAAAGCACAATGATGTTTTCTTTTTCAACATACTCTCCACATACTGGCAAACTCTGATTTGTAGAAATGTAGCAGCACTTAGAACTTGATGCATCCCAAAGCCTTTCCTTTGTATGTTAACTCTAATGACATGCTCTACTGCATTAAGTTAAACATTATACAGTGCATCTACCACATCTATAATGAGGAACCAAGTGATGTGGTTACGGGCCTGACTATTTTAAAAATAATTATCACTACAAATGCTCAGCTTAGTCAGTATGTAAAAATGTGAAGTACAGCAGCAGACAGTGACCAGTCCATGTACCCCTTACAGATCCTTCCAGCAGGGAATACTGTACTATTAATCTAAAAAAAAAACTATTCTACAGAACTGATATGATATGCTTTATTTTATGATATGGGATACTGCACATTACAGAACAGACATTCAGTTTAATACATTGTTGGAATTCAGAAACACTTTTTATTTTTCACAGAGCTGTGTTCTTAGAGTAACTCATAAACTGATAACAAAATAAACACCAGTGATGTACATTTGGACTACTTGGATTGCCATGTTAGATAGAAGGTACAATGACTTTTACTAATACTCCATTTTTCTGCTGGGATTTCTGGTATTAGTATAACATTTGGGATGTTTTCTGAAGACATGAACACCAGCCTAGCTCAGCATCTCACACACACACACACACACACACACACACACACACACACACACACACACACACACACACACACACACACACAAACACACATGCATACACACGCATACACACACACACACACACACACACACACACACACACACACACACACACACACACAAAAAACACACACACACACACACAATCTTATACTCCAATCACTAACAGTTTTATCAAATGCTCCCTAATCAAGAGGATGCCACGCCTATGTTATCATGTTGCATTCTAGCTACCACCCTTTCAAACCAATAGCACAGCATTTCCCTATGTAACACTAACTGTACTTCTCCGGACCCTTGCCAGCTGCCAAACTAGATAAGTAAGCTACGAGTTCCTGACAATAGTGCCATATAGAACACAGTGTGCTACATATACCCATCACAAATTTTACCCATTAATTAGCTAAACCTGTTGTACCTCTGTTTTGTACACCTGGAGTCTTGCTCCTTGTATCAATTGCTTAAACTCTTTCAACTCCCTATCTGGAAAGATTTTCTTGTCCTTTGGCAGGATATGGATCATCTTTCAGTTTCATCTCATTTCAGTAGCATTTTCTATTAAGAATGCTTTATTCACTGGAGATATAAATGGTAATTTGCTTAACTTTGTTGAGTCTTTCAAAATATAGTTATTTTTAAATCCTTTTCATTTTGCTAGGTCATAGTTACTCTCTACTGCTACAATATAGCCCCCCCCTCCTACTGAGACAGTCAGTTGTTCATTTCCCTTAAAATGGCTGCCTATATACCCCATATCACCCTGTTGGAAGATCCCCAATGTTCAGCAGGGTTTGATGAGTGTTCCTACATTTGGTTTACGTGCATTAAATTATAGATTGTATCACCTAAATATAAGTTACATTTCATCAGTTTTCTAAAACTGAGAAGCATTACCAGAAACTACAATGAAAACAACAAAAAAAGGCTTTTCTGAAGGGGACAGACACTAGCACTTGTTAAGTGGATGACTGCACCCCAGCATCATTTTACTTACACACACACACATACACATATATATATATATATATATATATATATATATATATATATATATATATATACAAACTCTACAGTTGGGCAGCAGTGGGGAAAAGTAAAAAAAAGATAAAGTTACACTCAATATAAGAATCCCCATCTGAATGTGTAGGATAGCACCTAACTCTTAATCAGTTTCAGAGCAAGAGTGATCTGAAGGTGGGTGTAATATGCAGCCAGCCATAGAGACCGATGACTTTTCCCTGATCTATAAGGAGAGTCCTGTTACAGGCAGATGGCCATTAGTTCCAGCAATACCATACCATGGTGTACATGTGGTTCTGTGTGCTCCCCTTAATGTAGCTCATTTAATATGCAGAGTTTACTGAACATGGACGTCTTGGCTCACCTGCCTCTGTTAGTGGCCAGCCAAGCAGACAGAAAGGCTACCTCCCTCCACACAGGATGTGCATGCCAGTGTCGGCAACTCAGTTCCACCCTCTCTTTAAATGCTGTTCTTGTGTCTGGGCTGCTAATTGAACCTGGTTATCAGTGTCACAGTTAAGGTTTCATTCTTATGCATAATGAAGCCAAAACAATTTTAAAGTAACACAGAACCTGCATGTTAGAAACTCATTGGCTCTGTTGCTTTGGAAACACCTTTTATGGACTTATTTACTGGTTAATCAGCCATGGTCATACTTATCACTCATATCATAATCAATGTCATATGCTGCTTACTTCATGCCAGTGGAGCTCATGATAGCTTGTAAGAGTTCTCCACAACACCAGCCTGTTCTTAGTCTGTCTCCCTATCACATAACATTGCCTTTTCTGCCTTTTTCTATTTGAACACATTAGGCGCTTGTGTATATGAGTCCATTGTTTAGCAAGTGCTGCCCATCTTCCCAGCTGTTCTTGCACTTCTGTAGTATTTGCCTCTTCATGCATTGAGCTCATTATACTGTAAATGCTTTACCTGGCTACATCCCCTGTGAGCTAATGTAACATATCATATGATTTGTCACTTTGACCACTGGTCCCAAATGAGTCTGAGCTACATCCCAGTGTCATTAGCCCTAAAATGCATGATTAAGATAGCATTTAAGCCTAAGCTTTCGTTCATTTAGACTTTATGGCATACGCACTCCTGGTTTTCATTCCCATGGAGCAGAAGCTAGTGCCCACAGTGTCCCTAGCATACATTCCATTGTGACTGAGCTGGACATGGTAGCTGGCTTGGTGGAAAAGTGCATTTCCTTATCAGCCAGCCCACTTTGTAAGCAGCATATGGCCAACAAAAAAACACCCTTATATGCATGAGAATATGAAACTTTCCTCTCACCTGAAGTACACTGTTGTTTCTGACTGCTTTAAGTGTCTCCTCTCCCCTGACAGTTACAATGTATTGAGACCCCCTTCATATTAACAATGATAGCTTCTGCAAGAAATGGTCTGATTAATGCTTTTTTTTCAGGTTCTCATCATTTCACTGGTTTTCTTCTGGTTCAAACCATGCAAAGCAAAAGTATGTATCTATTTATAACCAAATATCCTATAAAGATGACAGTGATTTTGTGATGACTACTATATTTCTTGAACCCTTTTTTGTCAGAACCTTGATTTCAGCATCTGATCAAAATTCATCCTCTTACCAAAGAATGGGAGAAAACTCATCACTGCCTTCTATATTAAATCCTTCACTCGTATAATCTCCTTCTGAATTAAGCTAAAAAATGCTTAAAATCAATCTCCACTGACTGCATCACTTGGCCACTAAAATAATGTATGGTATACAACTCAAAAGACTTCTAACAATCTATCTCAATTTGTATAGTATGCAGGTCAAAATAAGTTTCAATATGCTAGGAAATCTTTGTTTCTTTAAAGTCCAGCCAGTTATGAGCAAGTCCATTGTTTTCTCGTAATTAATTCAAATGTGTACATGTACACACTGAGGAAGGGTTTCTCCCGAAAGCTTTGTGGATTTTTGATTAAACTTTTGTATCTTTCATACTCAGCATTTCAGATACCTGGAGTTTTTTTTATCTTTGCTACTTTGAACGTTGTTCTCCAAGTATGGTTAACCTTAGCCAATTTGTCCAATTTTTTGTTTTTCGTGTTCTCCTAATTAATTGTCATGTGGCTTACAAGTATGGTTAACCTTAGCCAATTTGTCCAATTTTTTTTTTGTTTTTTTGTGTTCTCCTTATTAGTTGTCATGTGCCTTATGGAACTTACCATAAAAATTTACCTTGCACTCTTTTAAAACCTACAATGCGGTGGTGGTGCTGCGGTAGCGTTGTTGCCTCACAGTAAGACATTGTCCAGTTCAGTTTTCAGCTAGAGCGTCTTCTGTGTGGAGACATGCATGAATGGGCGTACCTTCTTTGAAGGTTGTGCGTCAGGGCCGGCAACTTGGCACGTAAAAATCTACTGCCAATCATGAGCGGACCGGAGTTCTGCTGTGGCGACTCCTAACCGGGAAAAGCCAAAAGACACAACAACTCTTTTAAAACCTACAAGCAAATCATCATGTCAAAATGCTTCTTAAAATTATATTAAGTAAGTAAAGCCTTCATGAGTGCAATAAGCTGAGCACTTACATCCCTTCACTATAATTCTGGTTATGTTCCCTTGAATATTACCCCTGTAACACTATGCATAATTTCTGAGCAATGGACTTGCCAGTTTCCATTCCAGCTAGGTCTGTATGTCCCTTTGCATCTGACTCGAATATACTCATTATTTTATACATATACATATCTAAAAGACCTACATCCACAGTTTATCTAGACAAGCTGGGTTCCAAGAATGGTACACTTTAAAGGTTTTTAGTTTTGCTGAAAAATGAATTTATTACTTCATTCTCTAATATCCAATTATTGAAATCATCACAGTAAAGGCAGAGTCTACCCTGGCACTCACCAAACAAAATGCAGAGCACTATTTCTGGATGGGACACTAGTCCATCACAGAATGACAATTCGCTCATTATAATATGAATTTCCTATGAAACTGTACCTTTTATACCCTACAAATACTCTCCAAAATATAAAACTTTTTAATCAGTGTTGCACATTCTAATCCATCAGGTTAGCATGACTTACATATTTGCCTGAGGGTACAGTCAGACATATGCCAGGTATGGAGCAGTTTCCTTTTTCTAACATTTATTTATTTACACCGATAAAATATTTATGGGTATAAAATCTATAATTTTGGAGGTTTGGTGGGTCTTGTACTGCATGGCACCTCTCTTTGTCCAAATTTCAATATTGTTGTTAACAATCTGAGGATTTTTGGTAAAGGAGAACATGCTGTCTCATTGTGTAAGTTGGTATATCAGAAGGACAAAGACACTGAAGTGCTCAGTAGCCATCTAATCTTATTGTGAGTAAGGATGCCTGGAATTCTGGATCTGTGAGCAACTGATGGCTACTCTGATTGCCACTCTGAAAGAGCTAAGTGAGGATTGTGCCTAACGCAGTGCTAGCAAAATGGATAAATATCAAGAATGATAATGGCGGGTTTAAGTTTGAAGGGGAGTCTACTGGGATCCCTAGTAATAGTATCATACCTGTTGGAAATGGTTACAATAAATACTAAGGAAATTGTTTTGGAAAGCTTGGTTGCATTTGCTAGGGGGGGTACTTAAGATTCATTCATTCTCAGATATCAGGTCTATCCTAGTCATAACTGCAGCTGAGTGAAATGCTATTTTGGACAGCAATGGGCACAGGGCAGAGAACCACTTAAGGATAGGACACTAGACTGTAATGTTATGTAACACACAAAGAAATGACTTGGAAATCAGAATGGAGAGAACTTTGTAATTGTTTCTGTCATAAATGCTACCAGGGCATTTGGGTCTTTCTGGTTTAGACAGGATTTTAAGAGTGTTTATCCATGAGCTTGTACAGGTTCAGAATTCCTCAGGGCTGGGGTTTTGTTGTGAAGGGTCACTAAATGACTCTCTTTTCTTCATACCGGGTCTTTGTTAATGTTGGTAATCTGAGCACTGGAAGCAGCCTGATACAGACAAATGCAGTTTTTTTCTATTGATCATAGCTCATTCGTTGTTGTTCCTTGCACTTTTCATTTATTTTATCATGGGCCATAAGATCTCTGCCCTGTAATTAGCAAATCCATCCCTACTCGACAGCATGCACTTATTCATGCCAGTAGTGACAAAAATATGAAAAGAAAACTCCATCTCAGCCACTCAGGCCAAGTACCCTGCCATATTAGACTGACAGCTTGAAAGGCAAACAAGCTGTGCATATCACTCAAATTTGCTGACCTGAAGGGTCAGAAGACAAAACCTGTGACAAGACCTTGGTGTTGTGCTACTACGTGATTGGTATTCATTTTGACAAGCATGACTGTCATGCAGCTACTATGAAGTGCATATAATTTAAATAACATTCTGTGCTCTTTTCTTTGCCTTGTTTGCTTGATTCACTTGTTAGTGAAAACTTTTTTACTGCAGCAGTGGTGGAAAGGAAAATTATGTTGGAAAACAGGAGCTCAGACTTTGCATAAAAATCGGTTTGCATCAAATCTTTGCTGTCAGCTGAGAGCTTTTAAGCCTTTTGGGCTACTTTGTTTTACTGCACCTTGAAGGTAATGCAAGACCAGGGATGGGGTTAATAAGGTGGCTATCAACACAATTGCAATAATTTCTCAGCCATCTCAGGGTTTATTGCTGTGACTACATTTTTTTATATGAAGCAAAAAGAGATGTAATAAGACACAGCTGCATTTTCTCAGTGAGATGTTTTTGTTTTGTTGGACAACTGGTAATGCTATGTTTGGTTTGATAACTGCAGTAACTGACATTGCTATATTTATAAACACTGACTGAAGTAATATATACATTGTACTGTGCTGGAATACTCCTAATGTAAAAGCCTTAAAACAACATTCTACGATAAACATTTTTGAACTCAAAAGTTAGGACTGTTCTTCGGTGTTATAGCAAAGGCGTAAATGTGTCGCACAACTGTGATTTTGGATTTCAATATTTTTTACTCTGGAATATTAATGTTTTGCTTTCTGGTCAATTACTACAAACAATTTTACTCAATGAAAAATATTTTTTCAAACGTTTTAAGCAGCAGCAATCATTTAAAGAAATTTTATTTACTTTTATTTTTAGTTGGTCTTACTACAAAATAATAAATACAACATTAAGCAGTCTTAAGCAAATAGTAAGTGACTGGTAAAAGAAACAATAAAATAGCCTTAGTACTGAACTCTAAAAATGAAACTGATCACATATGACTAGTTCTATTTATCAGAGTACTTCTGTTTTTCACTTTATATGTGATACTTAATTTTCTTGCTAGAAAGAAGTGTTTGTCACAAACTTATATTCTCCATAAGAAGACAGAAATATAGTTTACTGCTGTGAATAATAATAGATTTGTATGCTGCCTCTAGGACAACAAAAAATTCCATTAGAAGTTTTATTACTTCCAATTATATTGATTTACAGACTCTGGATTCTGTGAGGTTTAAGGTAATTTTGCAATTTAATAAAACCAGGCACCAGTTTTGGTACACTGTCAGACATATTCTTATTGTTATTACTGGACTTGCTAGACAATTTTTTTTATTTATTTCTGGTTAATAGCCCTTAGATTTATATTTCATTAGTCATAGCTCCGTTTCCTGCATAAACCTACATGCAGTGTTGTACATAAATATTTAAGTCCAGATACTTTCCAAAATACATCCATTCTGTTTGTGTTTTAAGCTAATTTTTACTTTTGTTGAATCATTTGCCTGTCGTTAATCAATATCTGTTAGACAGCATATATTCATTCCAGAAAACTGTTTTCATGTTCCAAAATAGAAGGATCTATTCCACTTCATAAATTCTCATTATATCAAGAAAGTGATTATATGAAACATACAACATCACAAGCAAAGGGTTTCAGTGAACCCATCAAAACTCTAAAACCTAAGTAAAAACTCTGAACAGGTGTGACTCTCTTCCCAGCACATCACATGGGGAATCATGCTCCACCACACTCACAATATATATATATATATATATATATATATATATATATATATATATATATATATATATATATCAACTCCAAGACTACACAGCAGTGATGCAAAGCCAAGATTCCCGTATCTCACTGGTTGCAGATTTTAGTAAAGACACATACTGTATACAAATAATCAGTGCAAATTATGTTGCAAAAAAAGAAGTTATGTACTTACCATAATGTTCCATGTGAGTTGTTCATCTCACCTTCATTATTTACTGATGGGTTTGGAACCATTCCCTCGGCTCTGATACAGCCAATTGCAAAGCTTGAGGTCTTCAAATAGCTCGAGGCCAAGTCCCTATCCTATGATGCATCTGTGAATTACCTCAGATTTTGTTTGCTCCCTATACTAATACTATATGTCATTATTCCACTCCCAGAGAAAAAGAAGAGAAAGTTTGAGTAACCAGGATGGGTTCAGCATCTCGGTCATCTATCAGCCCAGGAGGGGGTAGGAGGGAGGGATGAAAGAATGAAGGTGAGATGAACAACTCACATGGAATGTTATGGTAAGTACATAACTTCTTTATGTGAAGCTGTTCAATCTCGCCGTTCATTCTTTACTGATGGGTAGCATCCCAAGCACCATCGATCTCGGGTAGCTCACTGGAGTATATTTCTCAGGACAATGGATCCAAAGGAGGCCCTGTCCCTGGAGGCCTTGTCAACTTTGTAATGAGTGATAAAGGTATGAGGTTTTGACCAAGTGGCTGCTGCACAAATGTTATCAATGGGAAGCCTGGAAGAAAAGGCAGATGACATAGAAACTGCTCTGGGTGAGTGAGCTTTAATCTTGTGTTGCAAAGGCATTGTGAAGATTGGGGAAAGATGGGTGAAGGCTGCCAGTCTAGTCAAATAGAATTTGATACATAATTCTATTATTTGTATAAATAAATGTAAAATACAGGCCTGTGTTCTTAAATGAAAGAACACACTGTAAAATGTGAACTTCAAGACTGTTGCAACATTGCCATCTGCTGTAAGGAAAGCCAAGCCAAGCATTTCAAATGTTTTCTGAAGTGACAATTATCTAAAAAACTGGTGCCGAAGTGGCTGGCTGAACACATTCTTTCTTAACTTAAGGAATAATTGTTAGAGTATACATGTGAAATGTCTTTTATTGTTGTAGTTTCCTGAGCAGGTGTTAGCTTGCTAAATAATGCAGTGTGTGGCCTGGGAACTCCAGACTAAGTGTCAAAATGATGTAATGTGAATACTAGGAAAAAGTAAGTGTCAAAATGATGTAATTTGGGAGGGCCTTAGCAGAGCTATTTGTTAGTGAGTTTAAAAAACTGTTTTAGTTTTAAAAACTATTGTTGAGATAGAGACTGAAAGCATTTTGTCTTGGACCATCAAACCCCAGCACTGCTTATGCTCTATATGTCTGTAAGTAGGATTATAGCACTGTGTTTTCTCTTAAGAATAGCTAAAGATTAGAAAGTTAGATTAAGTGGTTTGTTTGACATCAGACTTGTCCTACTGCATTATTTTATGTTTCTGTGTGATCTCTGAACTCTTAGATATCTCTGTGGTGTAGTAGTATTTTCTTGTGTTTTAATTATTTATTATTAAATATTTAAAACCTTTACCTGTGGCTGGTTTGTGTAGAGATAAAGTAAGCTCTAGAGTACATTGCATATTTATAGAGTATTGTAATAAGCCACTCTAATAAGCTTTAGACTGAAGAGTCACATTACCAATTGGATAATAATATTGCACAGGAATAATTGGACACCCTTTTAAGGGCCTTTGGGTAGCTGATAATGTTTAGCTGGTGGTGGCAGAAATTACTACCGTATAGTCTGGGTAAAGGGGCACAGCTGGAGAATCTGTGACAGCCTTTCCCAAGAGTGTCTCTGAAGTTGTATAAATACTTATCCCAAATTGTGGGTGTGTGTCAGCTACCTGGGCAGGGACACGAAGCACTGGTTGGACAGAGAGGGTACTGGAGGTTAGCTTGCCAGCTAGGCTGAGATCTGGACCTTATAGCTGTGCCAGTGGGGAGTCTTATTGGTGACCTGGGGAGCAAAGATGCAACCAGTCCCAGACTGACTGCGATCTCTATGTGCACTTAAGGGAAATTGTTAAACACGATATTCAATCCTTCAAAACCAAGATGAAAATTAGAAATAGCAGTCAATTGAACCTGAACAATTGCTGCTACAGCTCCTTTGTTAAAAATCATAGTCAAGAATTCTAAGATGGAAGCCATAAGGGCTTGGTAAGGATCAATATTATTTTTAGAGGCCCATATAGAAAATTTCTTCCATTTGCTAAGATATAGCTTTCAAGTAGAAGATTTATGAGAGGACAAAAGGATCTGTTTTGTCTCATTGGCAAGGTTATGGAACCTGGCTATGATGGGAACTGGAACAGCCAAGCTGCCAGCTTCAGGGACTGTAGAGAGGGATGACCAGATCTGATGAGGCCAATGAGGGGCTATAAGTATGATGGTCCTTCCCAGGGATTTTGCTTTCTGTAGAACCTTGTGTATCAACAGGATTGGTGGAAATGCATAGAGGAGACCCAATTGTGTACAAGTGTGTCCCTTGGGGTTTCTCCAGGAGGGGAAATCAGGGCAAAGTAGCTTCTGCATTTTGTGTTCATGTGACTGACAAAAAGGTTGCAGCAAGGCTGGCCCCACTTGTGGAATATTGTGTCCGCTATTTCTTTCTTGAGGGACCACGTGTGGGGCAAAAATATTGCCCTGCTCAGTTTGTCTGCTATCACGTTGGGTCTCACCAGGATGTGCATTGCCAACAGAAAGCACTGGGTGGAAACAGCCCACTGCTAAACTCTGAAAGCCTTGTGACAAAGGGGGTAAGACCTGGTTCCTTCTTGTTTGTTCAAATACCAGAGCACTGACATGTCTGTCTGAATTGCAATCATACCCAGAGGAAGAGAGTCCTGAAAGTACTGCAATGCCAAAAGTACTGATCTCATCTCTAGGACACTGATATGCAGATGTGTCTCTTGATCAGGCCATGTGCCTTGGGCAGTCTTTCCCTGAAAATGCCCCCCCCCCACCCTATCAGGGAAGTGTCAGTGGTCACAGTGGCCACTGAAGGGGGTAGCACAAATGAGCGTCCTATCGTGACATGAAGTGAGGTCAACCACCACTAAAGGTCCTCCTTGCAAGAATTTGTGATCATTATAGTGTTATCCAAGGGTAACTCTTGGTAAGACCATTGAGTGAACAACAGCCACTGAAGTACTCACATGTGCATACGAGCTAGTGGTATGGCTAGAATTGCTGCTGCCATCATACCTAATACTTTCAGAACTTATGATGCTGGTGCTTTGTCTTTTGATATCAGGATGCTGACATGTTGATGAAGAAGAGAGACTCTTTCTAGTGGTAGCCTTAGAGTGGTGGTGGTGGTGTCCAACTCTGCCCCGATAAAAACGATATGCTGCTATGGTGAGAAGGCAGATTTTTCTGAGTTGATTGTAATGCCCAGATGATTGCAGAGTGACAGAGTGGGCCCCTGGCCTGAATGAGTTGATACCTGGTGGTGGCGGTAAGGAGCCAATCATCTAGGTACGGAAACACCTGGAATCCTAGACGCTTCAGGTGAGCCGTGACCACTGCCATGCATTTGGTGAACATTCTGGGGGCTGTAGTGAGACCAAAGGTCAGGGCTCAAAACTGGTAATGATTGGCTCCCAGCCAGAAGCGCAGGTGATCCCTGGATGGCCTGGCCATTTTTATGTGGTAGTACGCATCCTTGAGATCTATGGAGCACATCCAATTATCTTTCCCTAAGAAGGGAAGTATGGACTGAAGTGTGACCATCTGAAACTTCTCTTTCTTTAGATATTGGTTCAGTCTGCTGAGGTCCAATATGGGTCTCCAATCCCCCATCTTTTTTGGAACCAAAAAGAATCTTAAGTAAGTTCCGGATCCTGTCTGGTCTGCTGGGACTGGTTGGACGACTCCTTTTTCTAGCAACGTTTGGATCTCTGTTTCCTGTTCCCTGTAACTGGGTGGAATGTCTGGGGTTCTTCTTACGATTGGGGGAGGTGTGGCAAATGGAATGAAATACCCTCTGGAAGTGATACTTTGTACCCAGCTGTCTTTTGTTATTTTGAGCCAGGCGTCTGGGTACAAAGATAAGCATCCCCCGACTGCCTCCAGAGCAGGAAAGTCAGGCCTCCTCTCAGGAGCGCTGCTAGGGCTTCCCAGAGAAGTGATCTCTATTAACCTGGTGTTGTGGACCCCCATCTGCCGCGAGGGTGGCATCTTCCATTATTACCCACTTCTCTGCCCCTGGAGGGGGGTTCACCACGTTTGTCCTGAAAGCCTCCTTGGGCTTTTTGGAACCACATTTTTCCTCCCCTTTGACCTTTGGGGTAGGGTCGGGTAGGGGTGGAAAAATGGACCCCAACGGCAGACAGAGTCTTTCCATCCTGTTCACACCTGGTTAAGCTTTCCTTCATCTTAGGCCCGAAAATGGATGAGCCATCAAAGGGATTGTTTACAAAGGATGACTTGAAGGGCTCTGCGAAGGAACACAAGCACATCCAGGAATGTCTCTTAAGAGCAACTCCTGTACCCGCTACCCTACTCATTCCATCAGCTGCATAGGATATGAGACACATGGATGAGTTGACAATAGAATTTAGGGTAGCAAGCTGGGCAGCAACTTTGTCGGAAGCTCCTGCAGCTACTGCACCCTGAAGATTATCTCCCAACACCTTTAAGGGGATCTCTTTGCAACCTAGTAAAATAGGTTAAGTAGTTCAGCGAACGGAGAGCAAAGGTCGCTCAACTGAACATATGCTTCCCATATCTATCCATAATCCTGGAGTCTCTGTTAGGAGGATGGATAGACGAGGAAGTCTCAGACATTTCCTTCTTGGTGGCTGCCGCCACCACCATGGCATCAACCGAAACATCTTCATTTAAGAATGTTTTGTCAAGTGGGGCAGAAATAAATTTATTAGGCCTCCTAGGGACAAGCTCCATAGTATCAGGAGACTTTTATGCCCTTTGTGAGACCAGCTGCATCAGCTCATCGAAGGGAGGAGACACCCAAGAGGTGGAGGGCTGAGACCCGAAGGTTTTCAGGAGAACTGACTTATCCTCAATAGGGCTTTTGGACTGCCAGCCACCTCTCTGCCTAAGGAACTCAAGTATCTCAGCAAAGGAGATATCCTCAGAGGGGGACCGTGGGGACCCTTCTGACTCATCTAAGTTAGTATCCGATGTGAGAGACTCCAGTGGGGAGTCTAGGTGTTTCCACTTGCAGAATCTCTTCCTGCGAACCTCATCAGTGGGAGCCTCTGGTGAGGTCTCAGAAGAGCAGGGGCCACCCATTGGGGCTTCCTGAGGCTCTGGGTCTCTACGCTTGGTCAGGGCGTGTGAGGCAGAAGCAGACACAGGCACTTTAGGGAAGGAGGAAGGCAGACCCGAGGTTGAGGATGTCCTAGGAGACATATCTCTCCTCATGGAATCCAAAGCACCTCTGCTCTGATGTGAGGGAGCCGACAGATCTGAAGAAACTATCAACACCCTCAGCATCAGGACAGTGGTCTCCTAGCCCGAGGTAGGAGCCAAGCTCATCCGAGCCAAGGCCCCGAGAGGCAAAGTCAGAACCAAGTTGGTCCGACTGTCCTCCCCAGACCAGACCAGAGAGTGTTGGCTCCTAGAGTCCTTGATAGTCACCAAGGACATCAGAGTACACAGAGCTGAAGACACTGGAGCAGGCATCCGCTCCGAGGGTTCTGCTAACATCAGGTCTGCCTCCTCCAGCACCGAAGGACCATCATGGCTCGGAGGAGGAATAGTAAGAGTCAGTGCAATGGTCTTCAGCTCCGAAGCCATTTGGGTCGAAGCCGATAACATTTTGGCTAATGCCGGTGCCAACAACAGCTTCTGTACCACATGATCCATGTCCAGATCTGACAAGCTGATAGATGATTGAGAGGATCATATCGAAGGTGGTACTGACTGGAGAATAGGACTCTTTGGCGCTTTGGAGACTGGTTCCAAGACTGGGGACTTGCTCCGAACGGTAAAGACTGTCGGTGCTGAGGGCAGTGGAGCCGAATTCGATGACTTCTTTAATTTTTTTGAGTCCGATGTCTTGCAAGACTTTGAAGACCTACTGGAACCATCCTGGTCACTCAAACCTTCCTGAAATGAAGGCTTCAACAAGCCTCTATCAATCAGTTTCCTTTTCTTTTCCTGCAGGGCCCTAGAGGAGAAGGAATGCCAAACGGCACAACTGTCTTGCAAATGCAGAGCCCCTAGACAATAAACACAGTTAATGTGGCTGTCTGTAACTGACATTTTCTGGGCACATTTTGAACACAGACTTAGGGTGCTTATCTTGGTCAGCCATAATAATGTTAGAGAATAGTTACTGTTACCACACAAAAAACTACAACAGTAATTTTTCACAGAATAGAAAAAAATTCCACACAAGCCTTAATAAAAGCAGGCTAAACCACACACACACAATATACGATACCACACAAGCAGACTATGCCAAAGCAGATAGCTGCTGAGAAACAACCTTATCTAAATAAGTAGTGTTGACTGTAAATTTTTAACAGTCACAAAGAACTAAGCCTTAGAAAAATACAGAAGGCTAGACAGAACACACAAAAATCTAAGTTACTACAACTAACTAAGAAAATTGACAAAGGTCACTGAAAAATACACAGCAAGCTGAAAAAGGAAGCAATAACCTTATCTATATTATCTAAGGTTTACTGTGCTAAGCCTTATCTAAAAAAAAAAGCTAGACAGACCACACTAAGTAGGAACTACTACTAACTAGGCCTAAAAGAGGCCAACTAGAATTATCTAATAAAACAGTACATGGGAAGGGAAAACACACTGAAAGCTATAAGAGCTTTAACAACAATCCTAAGTATCTAATATACTAACTATCGAAGACCTTTTCTTTGAAAATTTTAATGAAAAAATTGCTTATCTGGCCCAAGCTAAATCAGAACCTCCGATATGTTGCAGCGGCAAACTAGATCTGAGGTAATTCACAGGTGCATCATGGGATAGGGACTTGGTCTCGAGCTATTTGAAGACCTCAAACTTTGCAATTGGCTGTATCGGAGCCGAGGGATCAGCTCCGAACCCATCAGTAAAGAATGACTGGTGAGATTGAACAACTTTACATTTACTTTTAATTAAAGCAGGCCTAATATAATGCATTTTATTTGGATATAATAATCATTACATGAGCATGCAAGACAGAACAGGATATGAGGACTGCCAGGGTCCACATGGGTGGAGCAACAGGAATAAAGAAGGAGAAGCCATTCTAGACTTCTGTCTGGAAAATGGCTTGCTAGTGGCCAACACATGATTCAGAAAGAGAGACAGTTACAAGATCACACACAAGAGTAACCAACAAGCAACTCAGGTAGACTTCCTCCTTGTAAGGAAAAGGCAACAGGGTAGAATCCGTGATTGCAAAGTCATCCCCAGTGAAACAATCAGCTCACAGCATAAACCAATGGTTGCCACAATCTGCTGCAAGCAGTGGTCAGCGAAGGCTCTAAGGTCAACAGAGGCCTGGCTGAAGACCTGGAAGTTGACTGGAGAAAAAGTACAACAATTCAAGGAATTACTCAGGGCTCTAGCACCCCAAGAAGAGGAGGAAATAGGTGGAGTTCAAGAAGAATGCCAGTGCCTCAAAACAGCATGTGTTAGGACTACAAAACAGATATGTGGCCGAGCCAGGTATGAAAATAAGGTACATAAGGAAAGCTGGTGATAGAATGCAAAAGGAAGTGATCAAAAGAAAGGAGTGCAGGAAAAAATGGGAGATAGAAAAGACCAACCAGGCTAGGAAGGAATACTGGCTGGCTAACAAAGCAGCTAAGAAAAGAGTTGCAATAGCAAAGAAAGGGGCAGCTGATACACCCTACCAACTTCAGTAGGCGATACAAAGAAACTATATCAGGTTGCAAGACAAAGACAGAAAGATAAAGAAGATAGTCATATACCTTTCATAAGAGATCCCAGCAGCAACCTGCTCACCAGTCCATAGGACATCAAAGGCAGATGGAAGGAGGGTTTCCAGTAGCTTCTGAATGACAGAACCCCACAGAAGCTGTAGTGCCCCAGAAACATCCAACAATGAGAGAAGAAGAGGAGTCCACCCTAGAAGAAGTAAGAATAGCACTAAGGAAAATGAAGTCAGGGAAAGCAGCAGGCTCAGATGAGGTCACAGCAGATATGATAAAGATGTTGGATGCCAGTGTACAAGAACAAAGGAGATATCCACAACTGTGGGCAGTACAAAGGCATCAAACTTCTGTCATATTGCATGAATGTTCTGGACAGGGTGATTGATAAATGGATACACAGAGTAGCAGAATGTAAGATGGGAGATGAGCAGTTCAGATTTAGATCAGGATGCAGCACAACTGACCCGATATTTGAAGTGAGACAGATAGTTGAGAAGAAGCTAGAGATGAGGAAGGAGTCTAACTGGGCAGTCCTAGACTTGGAGAAAGCATACGACAAGATCCCAAGAAAGCTGATCTGGGCAGTACTGCGGTGGTTCAAAGTACCCGAAACATTGGTAGAATTATTGCAGGCTATGTAGAAGGACCCACTGACTCAAGTACAAACAGTGTTCAGCCTCAGAGGGGTTCCCAGTGGGAGTGGGTGTACAGCAGAATTCAGCTCTAATCCCACTTCTGTTCATATTGGTAATGGGACTACATTAGAAAGAGATTGCAAGGGACAGATCAACAAAGTTAGTGTATGCAGCCAATATGGCTTTGCAGGAAGACTATGAGCAATAACTTCAGCAAAGGATAGTGGAATGGAATGCAAAACTGAGGGCACATGGGATGAAACTAAGCGCAGATAAGACGGTGGTAATGGCAGCAAACTGGAGAAATCGAAGAAGCTGAGAATTGAGATAGAAGGGAAGATAACAGGTAAATAACTTCAAGTATCTGTGAGTGGTGGTTGAGGAGAAAGGAAGTCTGAATGAACAGGTCAAAGCTAGAATCAGAGGGGCTGCAGCCAACTGGCATAGAGTCTCAGGTACAGTTTATGACAGAAGAATGCCAAATAAACTGTAAAGTAAGGTATACAAGACAGTTTTGAGACCAATACTACTGTATGGTACAGAAACCTGGGCAGTAAAGGCAGAGCAGATGAAGAAGCAATAGGTGATGGAAATTAAGTGCATGAGAAGGGTGGTAGGATACAAACTATGGGAAATATGAAGAAATGAGGACATAAGAGTAAAAGCCAAAGTAGCTCCAATTGCAGAAAAGAACAGAAAGAACAGATTATGGTGGTTTGGACACGTGCAGAAAAGCAGAAGACAATCTGGGGAAGAAGATTTGGGACAGACAGGAAGAAGGTAAGAGGAAATGAGGATGTCCAACAAAGAGGTGGATGGATTGTGTGAAAGAAGATCTGTGACAGTCAGGCATGAGTGTTGAAGAAGGCAGCAGAGTGCCACTGTATCAAGAAAGATGGTGACAGCTAACACAATACCCCGTCCCCATGTAGAAAATGGGAAAAAGGGGGCTGATGATGATGATGATGATGATTATGATGACATGAACATGCAGCCCGGCATTAACAAAGATTATGTAACCAGTTATACTATGGTTTTATTAAGCACAAATTAAAATGGAAAACAGAAAAACCACTGAATTATTGAATGTACAGGGTGCTTGGGCCATGTGGTCAGTGACATCTTGCCCTAACCCACTCTTAGACTTTACCTTTACCTTCCTTTTCAAGGGAGCGATAGGTCAGTCATTCCTGGGGTATGCTGGATTAATATTCTCCAGATCATTTCTAGACACACAAACATAAGGAAGACTATATTATGCAAAAGGAAAAGAAAACATGACAGATTCCATGTCATCTAGTAAATGAAAATATGGGCCAAGTGTTAAAAAGCATGATACACTGGGGTTTCTGTACATAAAATATGCAAATCAGATAAAAAAGCATATAAAAGCAACCTAGTACAGGTATAACTATGTAGGCCTGATGAAGAATGTGAAGACATATGTACGTAAAATGAAAATATTATTTGTAACTATATTATATACTAGATTATATTAATTTCACAAATCAGATTTTGCTCTGTTGAAACAACTGCATGTGTCACATTCTCTAAATAATAACAATGGCAACAGAAAACAAAACAGAGCTATTTAGAATGACAATGATACAGAGGATTGTAACAGTCAAATTTAAAGGGGTAGATGCTTAGATGTTCAGACCATCATGTCTGGTCCAGATGAAGTTTTCTTTTTTGTTTTTAACATTACAGCAGGCTGTGATGATAGGAGGTACTGCCAGCCACACTAGGAGAAGTAGGACAGTGGATGTATAACGTATGCCAGCACAGCTAGCTGGAATTTTGTAAATAATTATATGTCATTTGTATAGCAAACTGATTTGTACAGATGCTTGTGCTGAAAATGTATTTGTGAGGTTTACTTGTATTAAAATATATCAACAGTGTGCCTTGCTAGAAGGAACAGAAATGTGCCTACATTGTTGTAGTAACTGTTTAAATGTAATGATGTAATGGTCAAGCCTGTAGAACAGGTTTTAAAGGAACATTAGCATTTAAGCTGGAGTTCTATGAGCTCCAAGACACAAAATTCATCTCAATTCCATAAGCTCAGTTCTGTTTGCAGTATCACCCCCTCTTATATTATGCCCAAGCAACTCAAGTGCTGTAAACTTGAATACATATCCATCATTGGAAGCAATATGTTTCTATAGTGCATTAAATGTGTTCTTTCGAACATCACCCATATGCTGTAAAACCTGTGTTTTCAAAGACTTATTAGTCTTAACCACATAAAATGTGGTACAAGACATACAGTGGGCTAAATACACCAAATGACTACATTTACAATCAGAGTAAACATCAAATATATACTTCTTAGACGTTATAGGGTAAACAAAAAAGTGATAAGTAGACATAAATGTATTTTATTTATTTTATAACATTTCTTTATTGGCTCGGCCATTATATCATTAAGTAATGCTTTCAGACTGGTTGGACATGGTTTAAATTGTGATTGATTTTAATTGTTAATATGGATCTGATGAAGCACTTATGTGTGAAAGCACTTGTCTTTTCCTTTTCTATGCAATAAAATGTATATACTTTTAGTCATGGGGTTGGTCTGGCTTATTTTACTTTGAAATTGTCAGTTGTAACAGACCACCGTTTAGTTGTTTGCTTTATTTTTTGGCTTTGTATTAATATTAACTTCACTCAGTACAAATGTATACCCTTTTATGAGCCTTATAGTAACCGACTGGTAGCAGTGAATCTACCTTATAGTCTGGCCAAAGTTGGTAGAGCAGGTAATCTGTGCCAGCCTTTTCCAGGTATGCATGTGTGAAAATTAAATATCAAGAGTGTGTGTCAGCTGCTTGGAGCAGAGACACAAAGCACTGGTTTGACAGAGAGCTGGAGGACTTGGCTTGGACACTCGACTGAACACCTTACCCTACAGCTATGCCAGTGGGGAGTCTTACTAGGGACCTGGAGAGAGACAGAGAATTCCAAACCTTGGACTGACTATGTTCCCTTAAGGGAAATTGTGCTTGATGCAGAGAGGTCTGCATCTAAAAATACTGAGTGTATCCATTTGTATTCCAAGTGAACAATCCTCTCCATTGTCAGTGATGAGGATTCAGTCTCCTTGATTACTGGCCCAGAGTAGGGACATCACAATGGCAATGATGGCCAAAAGTAAATGACATTTGACATAGGCTGTAAATAGTTCTGGAAGTGAATCAAAATGCAGTCCTGGTACTTCTTTGAAACACGAATGGTGTCCCCCTACATCTGGTATTACTACTAGTTCTTTTCTGGCATACCTGCACTTTGCCTTTATTTTAGTGACCCCATATTTGGCTGAAAAAATGACAAAGAAAACAAAATGTACAGTCAATGTATGTTTCTCAACATTGCTACTCTCATTCCCGAATTATTTTTTTTCCTGATTTACTGGCTGCCCTCTGGTAGAAGGTTTGCATTTGTTCCAACAATTAGTAGCACCTCTGTCAAGCAAATGACTGCTTACAGCTGTATTCTAAATTTCTGCTTCAAACACTCATAACTATTTACTTTCTGATAATGGAAGATGCCTACTTTTGATTGGTTCCTGAGGCACACAGTGAGTTGTAAGGATTGTCAAAGCCTCGGAGTGAATGGACTGAAGACAGGAATTACTGTTGTAGTCTACTGTCACGGGAGTTGATTCATGGCAAGTGACCTAGTCTAGTAATGAACTGCATGGAATATTATAGCTATAACGGACAAATGGGTGTCATATATTGAAGAGTTACCCATGGTTGGTGTGGTTTAATCATGAGGGTGAAACTCGAGTGATTAAACAAAGGCAACCATGAGTAAATCTTCAATATACCACACCCATGAGTGAGTTACTGTTATTATACAATGGCATTATTTAAGAAAGAAATTACTTGATTTTCTTAAATAATGTCTTTGTTTAATGGCACAGTAGTATTTTTCCACATTATTTCTGTATTCTGGTGGTTTGCTAATATACTGCACATGTGTATGGGACTTACATTCCCACACTTACATAGCACACCAGGGCTTTAAAAAGAAGACAACTGAGAAAGGAAGATCTCCATTGCTTCTTTTTTTTTTTAAACTGAAATAACTGAAATCCAGACACTTCAGACATAAAAGAGACAGAGTAAAAGTACAAGGAAAATCAGGTACATTTCTTTAATTTTGCATAACATGCTGATTTTCCTTGCATTTTCTCTGTGCTCCATATGTACCTCTCGACCTCTTAGCTCAAGAAATTTGTAAAGTCTGTCTTAGCATACATTAATAAAGTCCAGGTGACCAGACTTTTTTTTAAATTGGTAAATGCTTGATTTACAGCAGGCACGCTGGATGGGCTGACCACTCAGCGTGCACATTTGTGAATGGTAATGAGCCACCATTGTATAATATTTATTTATTTATGTTTTACAATCGGTAACTATGTAATTTGAATGTTATTGTTAACTATGATCAATAACCATAAGGAAAGCACTGTTAAACAAAGGATAATACATTTATGGTTACTGTTAAACAATCATTATTATGGCTTGTCAGGGAGGGCAGTGCATGCAGAGGAGAACGAGATTAATGTTAAACATCAAAGCTGTTGCAGTCAGAAAGCTGTTATCAGTTCTGGGTGAAGGCAGGCTGTGTAAGAAGGTAAAGGACATTGCTTTCACTTGATTGCTGCTAAGTGAATATGGATATGATTTGTCAGGAGGTGGTGATGCACATGTCAGAGGGCAAAAAGTTGAAATAGCTGGAGCTTTTCTCACCGGGCCTCCACTGAAAAGGGGCCTTTGTGCCCAGCTGGACTTCCCCTGATCAGCAAATGTAAAATAAATAAATAGATTCATTACTAGGTCGTTTGTTTCTTTCACTTTGATCACAGTCATACACCATAGGTGTACACAGTCAGAAAGTAGATACATTTGAGGATGGGCATGCTGCCTGCATATGAAGACAAAGGACATTGCAGGACATCACATTTAATTCACTGCTTTTAAATGATCATTAGTATTATTTCTGAAGGAGCCACAGTGTCTGCAATGGTGTACCAAGGTCAAACACACAGACACAGACACACACACACACACACACACACACACACACACACACACACACACACACACATATATATATATATATATATATATATATATATATATGTTGTTGTCTTTCGGCTTTTCCCAGTTAGGGGTCGCCACAGCAGAACTCTGGTCCGCTAAAGATTGGCAGTAGATTTTACACAAACGCCGAGTTGCCAGCTCGACGTTCAACCTTCAACGAAGGCACGCCCATTTAGGCATGTCTTTCAAATGCCCACCCAACCGCGGGGAGGACATGCAGACTCCACACAGAAAGCACTCCCCGCACTCCAGCCGAGAATCGAACGGGAGACCTCTTGCTGTGAGGCAACAAATCTACCACTACACCACCACGGAAGTATATATAGATATATATAGATGTATACATATATATATATATATATATATATATATATATATATATATAGGTTCATAGGTAGGTACTAGGCTATTGGCCCTAGGGCCAATATAGGCCTAGCCAAAGGTACCCTGGCTTTCGCCACCCAAGAAAATTATTTTCCTGTGCCACTGTCGAGCAGAGCCACAGAAGTGATCCCCAGGGTGAATTTCCTATCTCCGATCCAATCATCAAGATTTTTCTTGAAGAGTGCTAATGAGGAGCTTTGTTTGATATAGATAGGCAGCTTGTTCCAGAGTATGGGAAGTCTCTGGGACAGGAATCTGTCCCTCCAGCATGTTCTGTTTATTATGGTAACAAGGTTTAGGTCCCTGGACTGTGTAGCTCATAGGGATTGAGATTTCTTTAAGTGGAGCATGTCAAAAAGCTCTGGGTTTGACATAGCTTTGTGTGTTAGGCAGAGATCGCCTCTGAGTAGGCGATATGCAACGGAGTAAAGCTGCAGTTTTTTGAGACGGTCTGCATAGGGCATCTGTTTGAGGCCAGTAATCCTCTTTGTGAGGTATTTCTGTGGCCTTTCCAGTTGTTGTAGATGTCTTGTGAGGTACATACCAAAAGGGGCATTGTACTCTATAATGGACCTAATGAGTGACGAGTAGAGGGGAACAATGACCTCTTTTTTCCTGGATGAGAAACCTTTTGTGATGAGGTGTGCCACGTACTGTGGCAATGTGATTATCAAAAGAGAAACTACTGTCCACCTGTGTCCCAAAGTCTCTTATCACACTTTCAGTGTTAAGTAGATTACCGCCTGTGTGGTAGTTCATGGGTACTGAGTTTTTACCATAAGGGATGACAATGCACTTTTTGGCATTGAGCTTGAGGCCATGGCTTTGACACCAGGCATCTGTCTCAGCGAGACCCTTTTGTAGGATGTCCACATCTTTTGGAGTTTTGATTATGGCTCCTAGTTTGCAGTCATCTGCGAACTTCATTAACCAAAGACCTTCTGTGTTGGCCAGTACTTCAGATAAGTAGAAACCAAACAGGAGAGGACCCAGGACTGAACCCTGTGGTACTCCACTTGTCACTGGTCTGAAGTTGGATTTGGAGTCTGCTACTTTCACAGTGTAATTTCTGTCTGTGAGCCAGTTGGCAACCAATCTTGTGACATAGGGATTTATACCTAGTTTAGTGAGTTTATCTATCTATCTATCTATATATATATATATATATATATATATATATATATATATACATATGTGTGTGTGTCTGTATGTGTGTGTATGTGCATGTGTGTGTGTGTGTGTGTGTGTGTGTGTGTGTGTGTGTGTGTGTGTGTGTGTGTGTGTGTGTGTGTGTTTATGTGTATATATCTACAGATATATACAGATAGATACATGTATGCATATAGAGACATGCATGTATACGCATAAGTTACATAAGCTTTCCTGAACTTGTTGAAAAATGTTCTCTTTCAATGCATTATTGCTCATTTCTAAGCATTTCAAGTGACCATTGCTATGGCATTATTTTTTTCTTTTTCACTGCAATCAGACAGGTGTAGTAAGAAAGTCTCTTTTTTGTGGGGGAGAGGTTGGAATTTTGTCTGTGTACAAAAGTGACTGAGTTCTATTGTCATTTTATGCAAGTTAAAAAATCATTCATCTGGCTTGTCAGGATTTTGAAAAATAATGGTATTACAGTTCTTATTTGTGGCCAGTGTACACAACATTTTCACAAAGGGTAGAAGACTAAAAAAGGCATGTTCTTCTGTATCAGTCAGCATGTGAAAACTTTCATTAGAAATTGTCACAGTTTTTGTTTATGATGAAAATTGCAGAATATGTTTTTAAATGATCTAAGCTGAGTTTTCTGGAAAATATGTTCCATCTACTGATCACATTCTCTAGTCTACTGAACACGTTTTCTACAAGTACCATTCTGTGGAATACTAATCACTGAAAAGAAGGTATTTTATTTGCAGGTTGCAAGTCATCTGCTCTCCTAATGTGGATGAAACCCTCCCAACTTACAAACACCAACTCCATGGTTGTATAACATGGGGAGAAGTGCAACATCTGCCACTGGTGAAATTGCCAGTGGTGCAACAGGTAGGGCACTCACTTTTGGTGGGTGCAGTATTGGGGGTTCTGCATTCCAGAGGGTATGCTCCTTCTGCTGATATGTTAACTGAAGTAGCAGCTTACATACCCACTTTCCTGAATTCTTTTGATGTACTGATTAAGCAGATTTTCTGGCAGAACTGTACATCATTTTATTAATAAGCTGAGTTTTTTTATGGTGCAGGTAAATAACTTATATGCCTAATGGAGTAAGAATATTCAGATTTATTTTTTTGCACCTGTGATTGTGTAATGTTTTTTAATATGCAGGTATGCGCACTTATTTATTCATTCAATTATTTTATTCATATAACATTTCTGCAACTAGTAGCCACTGAGCTGTAGAGGAGTGCAATGGTGAAAACAGAGAGGTTAAAGGATGATTTTGTAGTGCAACTTTCGTGTAACTTCAGCCTGGGTATTTTACTGCATTTTTAAAACATGGGTTTATACTTTTTATGTGGATCTTTTATGTTAGTTTAGAGAGTTCCAAGCCTTTCTGTGTTACATTTCTAATGAATGGCAAACTTTTCCTGTGAATGATTGCTGTTATTGGTACATGTTGGTGAAGATGTGTACTCAGAAATTTAAGTAATTACTTTTTTTTGGGGTGGGGGGTGTTTCATATCTCATCTACAGTTTTATTAACATTGCTTAATCTGCAAGCAGGCCAGGTTTTGCCAGTTGTAAGATAGCAATTAGTGTTTTCAGTACTCAGTGCAAAGATTGTTTTAACAGTGTGGCTCCTTGATCATTTTCCATATTGAACTATTAGTAGAGAATCAGTCTAAGATGTAATTTATCCTGCTCCAGTGGGGTGCGTTAGTTGTTAGATTGCTGTTTCTCCATGGACTTGCAATATATGACAACGTATTGACTATACAATGGCATTGAATTAATAATGGCATATCTACATTGTCTTGAGTCTCAAGACCTTGCTATACTGTTTCCTTGAGGAAATCACGATCAGTGCTGTTTCTATACGTGCACCAACAGGGATTACTTCATTTTGAGACATTTCGCCCTTTTTCAAGCATGTGCATCCATGGAGTCGGTGTATATAAATTCATGGAGTGCAGAGGACTTTTCCACCACACATGGGGTATAAGGCAGCTTGCCCCAAGCAAAAAAAAATGCTTACAGGTTAATTGTCAACCATGTTGTTTTTATGGCAATTTGTGTTTAACAACTTGATTTCTTGCCAGCTTGCATACTGTGTCCTTTCATATGGAGCCAACTGAGATGTTGTAGATTTAATGCTCACTGCCTCAATGTCTGCATTCTGGAGACAAGTGAAATCTTGTTTGACAATTGGTCTTTGTATAATAATTATATTTCTAAAGTGAGTCAGTCTGATTGACTTTTAACTGAGGACATTCACACCACTCACTCAACTGAATATATTATTTTGCACATATTAACTGTTAGAAACATTGAGAAAAGCATTTATTTTGAACAGTCTTGAAACTAGTGATAGGATATGTGAAAAAAAAACGCAAAAGGAAAAGAATAGTAGTGCAGAAGAACTAAATATTCCCGAATTTGAATGTTCATGATGAGATTTCTTTAGCAAAATAGACTTAGGACTACTGTGACATTTTCATAGTATGAATACCTTCTTAGCTTCACAATGGACAACATAAACTGAGATTGGTAATCCATCAAGGTAATGAAAATGCATGTTCATACAGCATAAGGAGCTTCTCAGACCCACTGATATTTTGAAAGATTATAAGTTAGAAGTGATTACTGCTCTTTTTCTATTTGGAGAAAACTACTAGCAGTATATAAAATACTGCTAATTATTTAAGACATCTTTAAAAAAATCTGTATACAAATACACTGGTTAATCATTTGGGGTCTCTGTATTTATGAGGCATAAGTTCAGAGCCAAAAGCAAATTATCTCATTCACTTTCTCAACTGTGAATGTATATCTTAATAAAAAAATATGCTGTTATAATATTCATTTCAAACTTTAAGATTATTAACCTGAAAAATCATTTGCATGCTAGGTTATTTGCAAATGAAAGAATGACAAATCTTTGTTCAGTTGATCTGACAAAAAAAAAATCAACATTTTTATCTACTCAGCTCGGAGACTCTGACTGCATTTTGAAAATTATATTTTAAAAAAGAATTATTAAAAAGATACAGTTAACCTTAACAAACTGTACTGGAATTTCTTATTAAAAAAATATCAGTGTCTACACCTACCTTGTTGTGCCTTATAAATTCTCAAGATGAGGACATAAGAAAGAATGCACCATTATATGTCCAAGTACGAAGAACACAGCCAGCCGATAATGTTTACAGAGCTGTAGCCTTTGTTCTTCTTATGTGTATCCTTCTTCCTTGGCATGGCATTTTGTTTATGAAATATTTATTAAGGCATTCCCCATCAAACTATATGTAAAATGTGCATTACTCTCCTAAACAGTTTATCCACCTTGACTTTTATTCTTTCTTATTACACAGCATAATTAAAGAGGGGTTATATACATTTTGAAAATGGAAAGATAGTAAGAAAACAAACAAAAAAAATCATAATACTTATTAGTTATGAAGCATAGCTGTGTATTCCTAGAGTGTAACTATTGTCATTTACTGCCATGTACTTTATATTTGCCATGTGGTCAGGGCTGTAGTTAAAATAGCCCTTGGGCCTGTCGTACCACCCATTTAACAAATATAAACAAAAAATGAATTTATCAGTTAGTGCAGTTGGTTAAGGCTGCAGCTTTTAGTGCCTAGGGTGCAGGGTTCAACTACAATGAAAAAAGCAATTAAATAAAGCAAGATTTCCCTAAATAAATACTGCATTTATCACTGCAACAGTTGCAGCCTAACTGCCTTTAAACCATATGAAGTGTGTGATGCCCCTGCACTGGCCCAGTAATCAAGGAGCCTCAATCCTCACCACTAGCACCAGTGAGGGATGTGCACATTGGGAGGATGACAAGTACGCACACAGTAAAGTATGATTTCCCTTAAGAGCACACAGAGATCACAGTCAGTCTGGAGCTGGTTTCTCTCTCTTTATCAAGATCCCCAATAAGACTCCCACTGGCACAGCTATAGGGTTAAGATCTCAGCCAAGTGGTCAAGCCAAAACCTCCAGCACCCTCTCTGTCCAACCAGTGCTTCGTGACCCTGCCCAAGTAGCTGACACACCACACACACACACACACACACACACACACACACACACACACACACACACACACACACACACACACACACACATACACACACACACACACACACACACACGCACTCTTTGAGATTTTATTTATATACAAACACTCAGACACTCTTGGGGAAGGCTGGCACAGGTTCATTAGCTATGCCCCCTTCTGCCCAAACTATAAGGTAGCACCAGCTGCCACCAGCCTCTCTTATCAGATACTATAAGGCCCTTCCCAAAGGGTGACCAGTTCTACCGTGCAATGTTACTATTATCCAAATGGTAAGTGTGTTAAGACTTTTAAGGCTATTTAAGAGTGGCCTATACAGTGTCACACAATACATGCAGATACTCTAAGAACTGAAATATCTCTAAAAAAAACCAGCTGCAATTAAAAGGTTTAAATATGTTTAATAATAAATAGCAAAAGGACAAGACAATACTCAGTAAGTCAACACAGTGACAATAGAGTTCAGAATCACAGGAAATACTTCAAAACAACATTGCAAGGCAGTCTTACATAAAGACTGAATACATCTAAACTAATCTTATTAAGTTCCTATCTATCTCTAAGAGAAATCACTGTAATCTTAGTCTTACTTACAGATGCAAGCAAGTGCTGATGAGAGGATGTTGTCAGATCCAAAGACAAATACAAAATGAACAGACTCACTCTCTGACATAGTTCATAAATTATTATCAAACATTTCTGCTGGGTTATCTTAGATTACATCATTCTTTGTCACCTCTGTGTCAAAAATGCTTATTTTTCAGAAGTTTGCCAGGAACTGGAAGTTGTAAAACAGTTAAACACTTTTACTTTTGAAACCTGTAATTATTTCTGTTTCCAGACAATAGAAAGCATTTCCAGCTGCAGACATGCTGTCTCCTAGCTGAGGTAAACACCATCATAAACAATTTTTTTTTAGAGTTTGCAAATTAACTCTGTTCTTTTCCAGTAGGGTACACTGTGGTTACATTCTTGAAGCTCAGCACATAACATACAGTTTACCACACACTTCTGCACCAGCAGTTCAATACACACATAACATAGTTCTCTTACATTTGTAAGACAAGCCTATGGATCGTATTAATATTCACAAATGACACAGAATTATTTACAAAATTCTAGCTAGCTGGGGTCTTTTTAGAATTTACTGATGGAATTATGTCAAATTGTACGTGATACCCTTTTTTATGCTGTTGCTCAGTCAGAACTAAAATATGAAGTTGTACAATTTGTTTAAAAATCTCACTACTGAGGTAACAGCACAAATCAGACTTCAATGCCTGCTTGCTGTTCTTTTAATAATGTTTCAAATGTTTATTTATATTATAGAAACAGAGACTTTGAAACATAAAAAATAAAATTTCTCAGCAGACTTTGTGAAAAGTATGACACTGAGGGCAATTAGATGCTATTCTGGGTGCATTGCATAGGAAATATGTATTGTGCCTGTTTCAGATGTAAACACAGCAGTGAAGTGCTCTTTGATTAATAAACTGATGTATTTTATAGGTGGTTCAACGGCAAGGCTACATTTCTTTATATTGTTATGTTTACACACTAGATTTGCTTCAACTCACCAACATTAACTTCAACAAGTTCCATTATTCTTCATCCATAACACTGGAAACCAGTTACAGAGATGAACAAATATGCATGATTTGAGGGGGACTGTCCCCCTGCACTTCTCATAGATATAGATATATCATTGATAACACCCATGCCCCTCCTCGCACAAGCAAACAAAAAATTAAAATAGCCCCCTGGATCACAAGTACTACTAGAACCACGATAGCTTAAAGAAATAGAGCCTGGCATCAGTGGAGTGCCAATAAAACCATAGCAACCAGACAAGAATTCCAAAAAAACTCAGGAATGAAGCAAAAAACAAATTCTACTTGACAAAAGGAACTATTTTTTCAATTTGCAAAATACACACCAAAACAATCCTCAAAACAAAAACTCTGGGCAGCACTAAATACATTACTCCACCTCGGCAGACAAAGTACCCCAACTCCAGCCATTGTAAATGATAGCACTGACATTCTAGACATCTTTAATAGATTTTTCATAGAAACCATTTCAAAATTAGTTAATCAACAACCCACAACATCTACTACTAGCAACCCCAAGCCTGCTACCAAAATCAATACCACCTTCCAATTCAAACCTATTCCCACAGATTATATAAAAAGACTATTAAGTAAACTCAAACCAACTAGCCTATTTGCCGACAACATTCCAGTCGAATACCTTCAAATAGCTACTAATGAGATAGCATATCCAGTATCAATTCTCCTGACCAGATCAATAACAGAAAGCAAAATTCCAACAATCTGGAAAATAGCATATGTCACCCAACTACACAAAGGTGTGACCTGTACAGACATTACTAACTATCGTCCTATTGCCATATTATCCCCACTTGCCAAAATATTAGAAAAATGCATTCACCAGCAACTTATGCAATACCGACTGAAAAACCAACTTCTCACTCCTACCCAACATGGGTTTAGACCAGCCCATAGTACAACAACTGCCATCATCTCCTTCACCAACTTAAGCATCCAGAACCGGAATCTAGGCAAACTAACATCAGCCATATTTTTAGACCTATCAATAGCTTTTGACATGGTCAACCATACCAAACTTCTTCTCTCCCTCACTGACCTTGGACTAGCCACTGACTCACTAGCCTGGTTTCAAAATTACCTAATAGGTAGACAGCAAGCAGTCAGGTGGGATAACAAACTATCCACACTGCAACTTATTACAACTGGAGTCCCACAAGGATCAATATTAAGCCCTCTATTATTTTCCATATTCATTAATGATCTCAACATGATCACCCAAGATGAAACTGTCATACAATATGCTGACAACTCAACACTAGTCTGCTCAGCCACCAACCCTCTCACACTCCTTTCCACTACCCAACAAGTCTTCAAAACCACCGAAGCTTGGTTTCTCAACAAAAACCTGTTACAGAACCCCAAAAAGATCAAATTACAAAATTTCAAACCATATAAATCCAACTTAGTTACTAATTCTTTTAGTATTATGTCTTATCTCCTCAGACTCGCACACAAAACTACTGGGTGTTACAACTGACAACAAACTGAAGTTTGACCTACACATAAATCAAACCATCAAAAACATACACTGAAAACTAGGCAGTCTGTACAAAAATAAAACATACCTAAACCAACAGACTAAAATTATTATGGCTCAAACTGTGCTACTATCCACACTTCTATATGCTACCCCTGTCTTCACCAACCTATCCAAAACAGAAATTACAAAACTAGACACATGTTATAATCAAATTGCCAAATTTGCCACAAATGCTCTTTACCATTCACATCATTTCCACTCACAATACCAAATAAAGTGGCTTGAACTTCAAAATCTCATTACCTTCCACCAACTAGTTTTCGCTAAAAAACTCCTACTATATCCTGACAAAATACCAACACTATCTAATTTACTTAAAATATACGAAAACCCAAGCCAATTACATTCTAGTGACAGGACCTTAATCAAGATCACCAGAACCAACAACTCAGCAGGAGACTCCCTATTTCCTAACTACATAGGCAAAATCTGGTACTCACTGCCTCCTGATAGTACCTCAGCAAATTCTATCATTAAGTTTAAACATCTACTAAAGGAACACCTATTTATCAATAAACAGTGTCCATGCCTTCCCCCAGGTTGACCCTCTAAACCTGCTTCTCACTCAGGACTTTCTCTATCAACCTCTGCATACTAATTTACTGTATGTACTAGTTTTTTTAATACACGAACCTCATCTACTAAGAGTTCTACTATACTCCTGAAAGCTCTCTACTACTCACTGTACTCCCCAACTCTTTCATACACCATCATACTCACACAAAATATTGTAAATTTACACATATCTATGGGTGAATTATACATACTCTCATTAATTCAAGTAGAAATTACTGGACATACACTAACGTGTCCTGCTTCTACAATTTGCAGCTAAAATATTTTTTTTTCTCTATGTACTTCTAATATGTTATGTTTTGTACTTGGTCTCTGTATTTGTTAAATGACTCTGTATGTGTTTGCTTGCCTTTGTATATTTACAAACTCTGGAGCTTTTCTCCCCGGGCCACCACTGAAAATGGACATTTATCCAGTCAGATTCTCCTGGTCAACAAATGTAAAATAAAAAAAAAAAAATAAGTAAATAAAATATATAGACAGATGGATACAGAGATAGCTATGTCTACTTAAAATGATCAACAGGCTGAAAACATCAGCAATGTAAATGTTGACACTTTAGTACACCTGCACCAATAACATGGCACATGCAAAGTTAAACTACATCCTACTAATTACATGCACTAGCTCCATAGCCATACAATATCAGGGAAAGTGCAAATTCCCTAACCAAAAAACTGTGCAACCTTACACACAAGAGAACCATCTGGTTAGCTGACCAAATTGTGTTGACTAAGCAGATGTCAACCAAAAGTACATTTGATTAAATTTGCTGCCCCATATGTGTGTATATATATATATATATATATATATATATATATATATATATATATATATATATCTTCACCAGAAAAACTGCCATCACACCAAGATATTATTATATGACTTTAATAGACTGCCAAACTGAGATCAACTGCCAAACCTACAAACTGTTTTTTCTTGCACTTAATGTTGCTAAAATTACTGACTGTTGTTCTTCTTTCGGCTTTTCCCAGTTAGGGGTCGCCACAGCGGAACTACGGTCCGCTAATGATTGGCAGTAGATTTTTTATGGGTGCGGAGGTGCCAGCTCGACACCCAACCTTCAGCAAAGGCACACCTATTCTACGCATGTCTTTCGAATGCCACTGACTGCGAACCTATGTTTTGTGGGCACACTGGTCGATAAAACAAGTAGCTGGTAGGTGTGCAACATTGATAATCCCTGAGGCTGGGGAATGTGCCTATTTTACCCAGGGACTGAGTGATCTCAGAGTTGGAAAAACAACAAGGAATGGGGGGCACAACTGCCCATATGGGAGTACAGAGGGCTTGCCCCACTGCAACAATTGACATTTTTATACTTGCATGCTCTGAGGCCATTCCTCAAAGCATGCACAAAGGAGTGTTGACATAATCTTGGCGATCATTTCATTTTGATATTATGTACATTGATGTTTGGATAACTTTATGTGGGCTTAATTGTATGTTCATTAGATCAATTTTTTTAGGAGTGTTGCTGTTTTGAACTGCTTGTTCATTGAAGGATGCTGGCTACTTTTTGGCTGGGATTGCTATACAGTGGTGAATAGGATTTTGCACTTTCTCCACAATTCTGTGATATTGGAGTTGGTACATATAATTAGCAGAAGGTGTGGGGGCACATGGGGGAGCTTTACCCTGCAAAAAAATATTTTTTGTTTCAGATTTGCATGTGCTGAGGTTTGTGCTCAAACACTAAAACAGCAGATTAACCTTGCAGTAAGGAATAGTATCACAACTTCTAACATACTGTTGTTGAATGCAGTGTTGTTAAAACTCCTATTACTTGAATGTAACATCCAACGTTTACTTAAGAACATACTTCATTCAAAGTGGTAATCACCTATTAAAACTTATTCACTTATTGTTTAATCACATTTTTAACAATGTGAAGTTTGATTTTGTGAACTTTTGGCATTTTTTTCTTATCAGTGATTTCGTCTCCACATTCTGAAGTTTGATCTAGTGGACTTTCTTTATTTAAAAGTAGATCCATATACATACATATATATATATATATATATATATATATATATATATATAAATATATATATATATATATATATATATATATATATATATATATATATATACATATATATATATATATATATATATACACACACACACACACACACACACACACACACACATATATATATATATATATATATACACACACACACACACATATATATATATCTATATATATATATATATATATCTATATATATATATATATATATATATATATATATACACACACACACACACACACACACACACACACACACACACAATTCATACTGAGAAAAATAAGATACTAAAAGTACTGTGTATGAAAGAACACAGAATTTGGCTTATGCATCATTGATAAAATTCATTTCCTGGAATTCGTTTTGTGATTTGCCTGCAAACAAAGTATATTTCTTGTCTGTATTTCGAGCTAGTCAGCGTCTTTCGCTACGTTTTTGTGGGAGGAATTTGTTCCAGATATCCTTAGTGTTAGCAACTAAAGTACTGAGGTTGGCCATCATAACTAAAGATACAAAAGTCCCAATCACTAACCAAAAGTGCCAGAAGACATTCCTGGAGGTTTTATTATTTTTATATGTTAATTAAGCTGAAACATACTAACTGCATCACATACTTTTTAAAATTTATACAAGTGTCTCATGCCCTACGAGAGGAATGCAAGTCCAACATTGAGCCATATTAGATAGCATTTTCTAACAGCACATTTATTAGAACTGCTGATGCAGATATACACTTTATTATGCTTTCATTTTTATCTCAGCTGCAGAAAGAGGATATTGATGGATGTGGGCATTTTTTCCTTTTCTCATGTCTGGGATTTCTTAGAGCTCAACATTTCACTACTGTTATTAATATATTCATTATTCATTCATTCACCTTCTGATGGCACTTTTTCCAAGCTGAGTTAAAGAAAATATAAACATTTTAGGAGTCTGAAGCTCTAACTACATTTAGTTGTTGAGTGGCGCTTATTTCTAAGGTTACATAGATGAATAAAATCATATGATGAGGCCAATTTGCTACCAGTTAAGTTAGTAAAAAACATATACTGCAACATACAGAGATTATAATACTGGAGAGGTAGTTTGTTTATTATTGTGTAAGGATTCCCTTCTAATGGATGGCATGAAAAATTCTTTGAAAAGTCACATTTTAGAAATGATTTTCACGAAATCAAAACTTAGTCTGAAAAAAGAACAATTTAGAAATATACTTACAGTTTTATTAGTTAATGGTAAAGTGTTGTGCTAACACCTAGAGCAAGGACAACTGATCTGACTGTAATAAGCCAATGGGGAGTGTTATCTGGAGGGGTGACTATGTACCTTAAAATAGTTACACGATTTACCAGTCTTGAAATAGTATAAAATGGGGAAATTGCAGATTTATAGGCTTTGTTTATCTTCTGGAGCAGGTAAACTGTTCAGATCAGGTTTATTCTACGGCCGTTTTATCCTATATGCTAGAGAAGAAAAGTCTGTTAATGGATGTAAACTGCTCATTCTGGATATGGCAAAAAGAGCTATTGCAAAATTTAAATATTCTAGGAAAAAGTATTATCTTTGCAATGGATTTTCTCACTTACAGATTAAATTTGATCTTACTCCAATTATCTCTACACCAAACTGCCACAGTTGAAAGGTTTAAAATATATAATAATTAATAAAAACACAAGACAATACTTCTTACTACACATTGCTAGTCAAGAGTTCAGAGATCACAGAGAAATACTTAAAATAATACAGTAGAAAAGGTCTGACATCAATACAGAAAATAAACTAATCTACTATTCCTAGTTCCTAGCTATATCTAAGAGAAAACACAGTTCTAAAATGAACTTAAATATAGAACACAGGCAGAGTGCTGGTGAGTTGGATGTACTCAAGACAAATGCTAAAATGTTCTGAGTCTCTCTGTCCTTAAAGGACCACTACGGGCGAATGATGAAGAAAACATATATTTTTTATCTTGCCATGATTTACTGCACCTCCCAAAGCTGCCTGCAGCAAAATAAGTGCTCATTCCTAATTGTATTTTGTTTTTACTCATCATGATTCCTTTGAAAAGCTAAATCTGTCCCATAATGCATAGATTGTGAGGATAAATAGCCCTACCATTTGTTATCAGACTAGACTTCCATTCACTTAGAATGGAACACCTGAAAAAAACTGCCAAGTTTGAGAGTCTGCAGCTCATGTGTCATTGATTGGTATGCACTGAGCTTTACAAATGTTGTTCCTACTGATGTACTACACATTGTCTGAAAAAAACTTGCAAAAGTGTCAACAAATTACAGAGATAAAAAGACTTTTCACAAGGAGCAATTTGGCAAGTTTCAATTCCTGGCCTCCCATCTCCCCTCCTTCAGTGGGCTACAATCTCACATTTCCAGCTTGGCTAGATTCAACTATTTAGTCAGCTTTGCAAGACAATAGACATCAAAAAAATCATAGCCTGGTGTGCCACTAAATATGTTCCCTTCTATGTCTCTCCACTTCTGAATAGCATTTCCTAGGAATAAAAAGTCAAACAAAAATGCAAACACACACACACACACACACACACACACACACACACACACACACACACACACACACACACACACACATACACACATACATCAGTCCAGAGTTTAGGCCAATCTATCCATTTTGTAAAATGAGCACAGTAAAATATTCAACTTGCAATGCATTTTGACTGCTGACATGGTTATCTTTACATAGTTATTCTCTTATAGCATAACCTGAATCTATGGTATTTAATGATAAATTTTACAACAGTTCTCGGTTTCTTAAAAATGACCTCTCAAGCCTCTGATGTGACCTAGTACTTTTTCTTACTATTGCTTTATGTAGTTTTTCTTAGTTGTATACTTGTAGCATGTTTCTCATCCTCTCAGCAACAGACTCCTGGAGAAAACTTCCTAAGCAGATATTTGTATTGAACGAGTACCTCCAGCTGTAGCAATGATACCATACTCCAAAACAATGCACTCAGACATAGTACTGACAAACACGGGGGAATGTATATGTCCGAATCAAGCAGTGATGAAATTGCTAGGGTCTTCACTGAGCACAATTTTACTCTTAATCTCTCCATTTCATAATGCATAACATTCGCTCCACACTTACAAAGGCACGCCACCTCCTTCCACAAAAACAGCTACCCACACCCACACAACATACCAGTCAAATTTAAGGCTTTTCCCACCTCTCTGCAAAACACTGCTGTAATGGCTTTGGCAAACAAATGAAAACAATTGATGGCTGTTGGTTCAGGACTCCCATCCATATCTCTCAACAGCACAGATTTTTGCAGAAAGTCCAGATTTTTTGTCTGTTTTTCATAAAATTGCAGTTTTCTGTCAAATCACTGGCAGATCATTGAACACTTAATCAGAAAATTATGACAGGCATTTGATTTTCAGACTTCAAATCCTTAAAAAAATTTACTCTAATGCAAAACCTGTTTATCAACTTTCTATGTCTGTAAGAGCAATGTTTATAAATTGTCCCTATTTTTGGGCATTTGTCCCCCATTATTTATGGCCTTGCCCAGATTTCTTGTTCTGTGATATTGAGAGGTATGCTGCCATCCTTTTCTACTGGAGTCATTCCACTGCACTTGCACAAGTGTCCCCCACATCAGGGCAGCAAGCAGGTATCAGTGCAAAATTTCTTTATAGTTCTTTTACACCACACACACACACAGACACACACACACACACACACACACACACACACACACACACACACACAGTAAATCTTGTTGTCCATGTTATTTCTTCTTTTCCTTGGTTTCGTTTCTCTTACTTGTCTCCCATATCTACCCTAATTATTACTTCTAACAAATACTTTTTCTCACTCTTTCTTCTCTTCTTCTCCTCTTTATCCACAATTTGAACTTTTCCACTCTGACATTTGCTTGATGAGTAAATAATGAGCTATCACCCTTATAATATCAGCACATTTCAATGCTACATAATATTGTATTTAGTCTAATAATATCTGAATAAGTGAGTGGGATTTTCATGACAGCATCAGGAAACATTTTCCTTCCTTCTCTGTTTTTTTTTTTCTTAAGTTTTGGATTTTTCTTGTTATATTGATTGATTTTCGTAGTATATTTTATTTTATTTTTTATTTATTTTCCATTTGTGTACCAGGGTAGTCCGACTGGACACAAAGTGACCGTTTTCAGTGGAGGCTCAGGGAGAAAAGCTCCAGATACATAGTAAACAATTATAAAAAAATAATAAAAATAAATTATATAAACATACCTGTTTTGTACAAAGAGCATAGAATATATAAAAGGAGTAAAATCAGAGTTTTACAATTGATGCAGCATACAGTAGTTATAGGTTCATAGGTTCATAGGTTCATAGGTTCATACTAGGCTATCTGCCCGAGGGCATTTACAAGCCTAGCCCATAGTTTTGTGGCTTACGCCACCCCTTTAGTATGGGGAACTATACCCATTATTTTGCTGTGCCTCTGTTGAGCAGTGACACTGAGGTAATCCCTGGGGTATATCTGCGATCTCCCATCCATTGGTCAAGATTTCTCTTGAACAAGGCCAGCGAGGTGCTCTGCCTCACATATACCGGGATTTTATTCCACAGCATAGGGAGCCTTTGGGTGATGAATCTATCCCTCCAGCACGTCCTATTAATAGCCGTGTCGAGGTTTAAGTCTCCCGCCCTTGTGGCTCTGACGGATCTAGATATTTTGAGGTGAAGCATATTCATCAAATCTGGGTTTGACATGGCCTTGTATGTTAGGCAAAGGTCACCTCTGAGCAAGCGGTAAGCGACTGAATAGAGCTGGAGTTCTTTCAGTCGGGCAGCATAGGACAGATGTTTGAGACCCTTTATCCTTTTGGTGAGGAACTTTGTGGCCTCTCCAGCTGCTGCAAGTGTCGGGTCAGATACATTCCGAATGGGGCATTGTACTCAATCATTGGTCTGATGAGTGATGAGTATAGGGAGACTATGACCTCCCTTGATCTAGATGAGAATCCCTTCATGATAAGGTGGGCAATGTAGAAGGTCTTCCTAACTACTTTAGCTACATGGGTGTCAAATGACAGACTACTATCAACCTGGGTCCCCAGGTCCCTGATAACTTCTTCTGTGCTCAGTGGATTGCCACCTATTTGGTAGCTAGGGGTAACCTTGTTTTTCCCGAAGGGTATGACTATGCATTTTTGGCATTTAACTTTAGGCCATGGCTCTGGCACCAGTTATCCGTTTCTGTGAGACCCTTCTGAAGGATATCTGTGTCAGATGTGTTTTCTACTATGGCGCCCAGTTTGCAGTCATCTGCAAACTTTGTCAGCCATAACCCTCCTGTGTTTGCTTGTACTTCGGAAAAGTAGATGCCAAACAAGAGTGGGCCCAGGACTGAGCCCTGTGGTACACCACTTGTGACAGGCTTTGAGTCTGACATGGCGCCAGCAACTCTGACCCTGTGGGTTCTGTCACTCAGCCAGTTTGCAACCCATCTTGTGATGTATGGGTTAACATTTAAGCTGATGAGTTTTTCAATGATACCCGATCATAATATTGAGAAACAATTAAACAAGATAATATACAACAAATATACAATTGCTTGAACATAAATTCAAAAAGAAGTTTCCATAGACAAGCAGGGTCATAAACTAGAAATCATAACTATATTGATATGATTTATATTGCATTTATCTTGTTTTAATGATGGTATGTGTGTATTGTATGTGTCATATGTGCACAAATATTTGTATTAATCTAGGTATTTACAGTATATAGTACTGGGTCACATCAGAGGCTTGGGAGCAAGGGCACCCGCAGGCAGGTGCAAGGGGGTGCACTTGCGCCCCCCTGGAACCGGCTGGTTTAGAAATTCATTTTATTTTAATTAAAAAAGGAAACAACTTCTTTTTGTTTTTTTTTTAAAGGGTGTTCCTCTTTAAGAACGCCCTTTGCATTCTGTCCAGTCGCACAGACGCAACAGATGTTTGTGACCGATGGTTTGCATCTTTGTCTTTCTCGCCTACCAGGAATTGAATTCCAGAGGATTTTTGGATTGCGGTCGTGCCAGACAAATATAGAAGTGAGAGGTAGGTGTGTGTCTGTTCTAGTGTTTAAGAGATGTGTGTGCATCATGTAAGAAATAGTTAGGTAGGAGTCTGTGGATGTAAGAAGTAGGTAGGGGTGTGTATGTAAGAAGTTGGTGTGTGTGTTTGTATGTAAGTGGAGAGTGGTTGGTAGAATTTTATCAGATTTGCTTCCCCCCCCCCCCTGTATTTATCTTCTAGCTAAGTATATATTATAAAGCCTCTATATAATGAGAATTAATTTTTCACAATCATTTTGTCATTAATACTGGAAATGGTGATTCTCACTTCTACTATCAACCCCTTTCTCCATGTCTAAACATATGAGAAGGAAATGTAATTTTCTGTCATTCTACATGTCACGAACAGCATACTAATATTGCTATGTATATATATGTGGAAGCGCTAGCTTGTTATGGGGGTATTAAACATGGCATAAATGTTTTATTCAGTCCACAGGGATGGGCATATAGTTTCTGTATATTTTAAACTAAAATTAGTTTATATGATGAATAATCAAGTTGCTCTTTTAAGGGTTTAGGAATAACTGAAGTAAGGCACATTTCTGGAAACTGAGGACATTTCTGCTACTATTGAAAACTTGGACTAAAAGAACTAGGTATTAGGGAGATATGTTTGCAAAATTTTAGTATATAATGGACCAGGCCATGAGTTTCATATTTTTCAATTTAGTGATACTTCCTATTCCTTAACCATGAAGAGTTTTATTAAATCTTTGACATAATTTATGGACATTTCATTTTGAATAGTTGTATATATATATATATATATATATATATATATATATATATATATATATATATATATATATATATATATATAAAGTCCAGTAAATTGTTTTTATCCTGTACTGTTTCCTTTATTTGATTAAAAATTTCAGACTGATTTCTGAAGTGAGTAAGGGTGTCTTGTACTCTAGTGTTGATTGAATTTGCAATTGTTTTATTTCTTATCCCTCTGATAAAAATTAAATGAGCTATAATTTTACATTGATGCACTAATGCTTTGAGTCCTTAGTATGAATGAGTAGGTCTTAAGTTTTAATTTATACAGAGGCATTACTGACTTATATTCCTGTAAGGTTTGAGCCATTTGATGACTAGGAGAAAGAAAATAATTGTGCCCTTCTTATAGGCTCCTACAGCTCAAGCGAATACATTTATCAATAAGAGAATATCCCTCTTCTGAGGATATATATTTTTTTTAGTAGCCCAGGTTTTAATTCCACAAAACAATATTTTAGTAAGTTCAAAAGGACAGTGAACTTCCATTAACAAAATGAATGCACAGAGTAAATCACCTGGGTGAAATTTCTTTAAATGAGTTGCAAAGGAAAATGTTTCCATGCCATAAATGATAAAACTAGAGCAATCCTTTAAGGACCTAAAATGTCATGATTAGCTGAGACAGGGCTATAGTATACAGTAAGGAGTTATATATAACACTGAATGTGTTTGGGGACAAAAAGAAGTTTCACTCATAAATTAAGCTGATTCACATTGCTGTTCCAAAATAAAAATCTTAATGTTTCATCAAGCTGTAGTAAATCAGAAGTCAGAAAATAAGTATGAAAAGGTTATATGAATAACAAACCAATTAGATAATTACTACTGGGCAACATGTATTAACTGCAACGATGGATCTGTATAAACCTGACCCGGGACAAACTGTGCCATACTCAGTTCATTAATATAAGGTAGTAGATGGCCGCTATGCATTAATATTCTACTGGGATATGGTCAGGGACTAAGGTAGTTTTTTTTTATTTTCTTAAGCTGCTTTTAGATTTGATCTGTAGAGACTGGCAAGTGAAAGATTCTGTAGTTTAATTCAGTGTTGTGGGTAGTGTTTTTTGTTTTGTTGATTTAATACTGAGGTTGCAGTCTGAATAAAATGGATATTCATTTTCAGGACACTTTGTAATTTGGCTCCTGTAGTAAGGGGTTAGGCTGTGTATTTTTGCTTAGTTTGATTAAAGTATTAATTGTATTCCAAAAAAAGTTTAGGGTTATTATTGCTTCTGTAATGTAATCAGCGAAAACAGCTTTTCTTTTCTTTTCCCATTATGTTCTTTACTTTATTTCTCAGTCATCTACAGTTTTGGAATTTAGACATAATTTACTGTATTTTCCAACTATTCCATGCTTTGCCTCTAGCTGTTTTATTTGCTAGGTTTATGTAGTTAGCCAGGGGTCATGTAAAGTTTCACTTTTTCTTTTTGTGTAGGAGACATACTCTATTCAGGATTTCTAGGAAAGTTTGGCTGACATATTTAACTGCTTAATTTAGAGGTAAATAATTTAGTAGGGATTAGATGCATTATTAGACAAGTATATTCAAAGTTGTTCCCTCAAATTTTTAGATCTAGTCTAATTTTATGTTGTTACCTTTGGTATTTTAGCTTGTCCACAAATTATATAAGTCAGGAGATGGTCACTAAGTCAGTCTGAAAGTATATCTATACTATTTTTGTGACTGGTGTTAGGGGTTAATATTCAATCTAGAATGCTATATTCTATTAGAGTTTGTAAATTCTAGAAGATTCAGAGAATACTTGTGTCAATTCAAAAAGGTTTATGTGTGGTAAATCTTTGCTTGGTGCTTCCTAAGAGGATAGTCTAGCACAGTCAATATTAATGTCTGTATAATAATCATATCTTGTTTGATGAATAAGGTTATCCATGATAGTATATGTTCTACTGTGTCTGTATTTTTGTAGGCAAATTTGGAGGGCTGTAGATAGTTATTTGCAACCCTCAAACTAAATAAATATCAGTTCTTAAACTATGGATAAACTGGTCTCTCAATCTATATAGTAATATATATATATCTATATATATATATAGAGAGAGAGAGAGAGAGAGAGGGAGATGCCAAACACTGGAGTCAGCAGGAAATGCTCCAACACCATGTAGAGTGACAACAGGGTCAACAGGTGTGCAAGATCAACTATCCCAGATTATGAGAATATTTCCTTTACCTGGAGATTGTGCAATCTTGGAGTTAATATATATAATTAGCAGGGGTGTCGCGGGCTTGCCTTCCTGCAAAAACACTTGCTGTTGGTTTAGTCTGCTCAGGGATAATCCCCAAAGCATGTATGTGCAGAATGTGCTGATATTGCTGCTTTCAACATCCGGATATCGATCTGCAGAGTATCGGGCCACGACTGTACCTTGATATAGTGTTCTACACCAACATATATGCATATTAGTATATGGTATGATTTACAAGAGAAGTCTCCAAGAAGTCACATTTTGGTTATTTCGTGGAATATTACCAAAGGCAAATGGAAAAAGATAGTGAAGAAATCCCAGAAAGCCAGATTAGCTAGCAGTGAATTGGATATGCTCCTCATATAGTAGCTGTGGCAAACGATGCACATAATCGAGATGTTTCCCAAAATCCCAACAAAAAAGATAACCACTGTGAGACATATGATGGCATAAGCTCCAAAAGAATCCTTGGTCAGGGGATAGAAAGGGTTCTTGAGCTGGCATCTCCTACTGCTGTTTGCAGAGCTAAATCCTGGAGTAACATCCACATTAATGTCAGATAATGTCTGCAGCCTAGGTCTTTTGGAGTGATAAAAGTTTAAATAATCAACAGAAGCATTAATAGATAATGGACGTGGAATGGCACCCCACACAGTAGCCTCTGAGCTCTGACTCTGCAGACACATTCAATCCTCTGTTTGTCAAATGATTACGCCAGCCCTGGGCTTTGCCTGCATACCAATGAAAAACATGTTGTTCTAGCCATTTTCTAAGGAGGTAGGGGGATGTATGTGTGCATACCTCTCAGCTTTACAAATTTTCACAGAATGTCCTGATTTTTGTCTTGTGTTTTGGTCTGTTCTTCATAAAAATTCTTTTTTTTTTTTTTGACAAATCACTGAGTTTCATACATACTATCCTTCAGAAAATGTATTGTAATACAAATCCTATTACTCTAGCAACTTTCTAAATGTGTCCCTAGTTTTAGGTCTTTGTCCCCAACATTATAACAGACTTTGTTCAGATTTTCTGTGCTAAGACATTGAGAGGTGATGTGTGTGTGTGTGTGTGTGTGTGTGTGTGTGTGTGTGTGTGTGTGTGTGTGTGTGTGTGTGTGTGTGTGTGTGTGTGTGTGTGTAAGAGGGAGGTGGCATACCCTTCAGCTGTCCAGGTTTTTTCAGAATGTCCAGATTTTTGCCCCATATTCCTCCTAAATAGGAATGAAGTTGTTAAATAATGGCAGGCATTTGAGTTTTAGATGTTATATCCTTTAGAAAAATGCATACTAACACAAATCCTGTTATTCTAGCAATGTTCTAAGTTCATGAAAGCAATATTTATAACCTGTCCCTATTTATATTAGGCTTTGTCCAGATTTCTTGCACTAAGAGGTTGAGGTGTGTGTGAGAGAGAGAGTGAAATACAGAGTTAGCAGGTGGAATTTATTTTCAAGTGCATTTTCAAGGAAATGTGAGCTTCAAGGAAAGAGAAGTTTACTGCTGCTCATGCCAAGTCTGCTTAAAATGTGCAACTGTTTTGTTTAGCAAATGGTAACACTGTTGTGGTATAGAGTTTTAAAGCAGTGTTAGTAGCACAGCAGGTAGAAAACTTGCATCTTGATGCAGAGAGCTGTAGGTTCTACTCCCACGGCATGTAGATTTGTATTTGAAGGGGTGTGGGTGCTGCAATCCTGAGTATGTCCTCCTTTGGATGAGATACCTAGTAACTATGAACCTGTTTTTCAACTTGCCACCCATTCCCTATTGCAATATACCAGCTTATCATTTCTTTTAACATAACATAGGCAATTTATTCTTCAAGGGCAATAGGCACTGAATTTGTAAATGAAACATTGAAATATAAAGTTGTTTTCTAGCAACAACCTCTTCATTGGTTTCAGATCTCTTTAATGTGGAATTATTCAGATGACTTTTACTTCTGCAGAGATTCTGCATATTGACTGATATTGATGGATTGCATGACAGAAGTTTGAGTGGCCCTTTATGGTTGAAATGTTCTGAATTGGGCAGTTTGCCATTATTGGTTCATATGATTTGTTTCATTGCTTAAAGGAAAAATGTTCAGAACTATAAATTTAAAACACTCGGTGCTGTATTATACAAGGGATATAATTCAGTTATTATATAGTATAATTAATACAGTCAGGAAGGTGAGTCAAAGAACTTTTGCATAGTTATAAAAATGTGTGCTAGGAGCCTATGATTTGAAAACAGCCCAAAGGTAAACTTACCCTGCCACTGGCCAGATGCATTTTCTTTGAATGTGGGTTTCAAAGGTAGAGAAGTTTTAATGATAAGTCTCTTTTCATTGTAAGTCTATTGCTTTGTTTAGGTTTAGTAAATGTCTATCAGTGTTTGTGCTATAAAATTTGAAATAAAAGTTGTAAATTAAATCCAAATATCTGTAATCATTGTAGAAGTAATGCATAAAACAGTATGCACACTGAGAGATTCGAACAGTGTATATGGCAAATGGGGAGAAATAGCCAAATAATGGGACACTGGAATGGCTGCATTGGCGGGGCAGTGTGGGCAGGGCTGCATGGTTGTTGGGGTGTGGGCGGAGCTCTGGGTTTGCACCCCCCTGCAAAAAATCCTGCAGGCTCCCTTGCTTGGGAGGTTATTGTTAAGAAACTGAGAACTGTTGTAAAGCTTGGCATTAAATACCATAAGTTCATGTTATAATATAAGAGAATAACTATGTAATGATAACCATGTCAGCAGCCAGAATGCATTATAAACATTACACTTTACTGCGCACATTAAGAAATGGATAGATTGGCCCAAACTCTGGACTGATGTGTGTGCTTTGTTTTTTTGTTTTTTTTTTTTTTGTTTGTTTTTGTTTTATTCCTGGGAAATGCTATTCAAAAGTGGAGACATACAAGGAAACAGTTTTATTGGCACACCAGGCTGTGATTTTTTTCTTATGTGTATTGTCATGAAAAGCTGACTAAATAGTTGAATCTACCCAAGCTGGAAATGTGAGACTGTAGCTCACTGAAGGGGGGAAGATGGGAGTAGTAATTTGGTCAGGAATTGAAACTTGCAAAACTGCTCCTTCTGAAAAGTCTTTTTTATCTCAGTCATTTTTTGACAGTTTTGCAAGTTTCTTTCAGAGAATGTTAGTACATCAATAGGAACAACATTTGTAAAACTCAGCACATATCAGTCAATGACACATGAGCTGCAGACTCTCAAACTTGGCCGTTTTTTTCAGGTGTTCCATTCTAAGTGAATGAAAGTCTAGACTGACAACAAATGGTAGGACTATTTGTTCTCAGTCTGTGCATTATGAGACAGATTTTGCTTTCCAAAGGAATCACACTGTCTGCCCCCATGAGGGCAGACAAGAGTAAAAGAAAAGAAAATTAGGAATGAGTACTTATTTTGCTGCAGGCAGCTTTAGGAGTTGCAGTAAATCATGGCAAGATAAAAAATATGTTTTTTCATTGTTTGCCCGTAGTAGCCTAACACAGTACCACTGATTCATTTCAGATTACATAATTTCTTTCTGGTTCCCAAGTTAACAGAAATTCAGAGGTTAATAGCCCTTTTGATCTTGCAGCTGGTCAGGAAGGCAGCTCAATAAAAGAAATTTTGTTTGTATGTGTCTTTCGGCTTTTCCCGGTTAGGGGTCGCCACAGCGGAACTCCAGTCCGCTAATGATTGACAGTAGATTTTTACATGCTGGCTTGCCGGGCCTAATGCACAACCTTCAATGAAGGAATGCCCATTCACGCATGTCGACACACAGAAGACGGTCTAACTGAGAATCGAACGGGCAACGTCTAACTGTGAGGTGACAACGCTACTGCAGAACCACCACCCCAGTAATAAAAGAAATTATACATGTAAAGTCTAACAATTAACTCTGGCCTCAACACAATAGTCAGAATGGCTCCCTCTAGACATCTCGGCTCCGAGTTTTAGATCTAAGAATTTCACAATGCTTGAAATATCAGCTTTCTTACAGCAGAGTGCACTGTTGTTACATTTTTTTCAGTTCAACATCCAATACTGTCCTTTTACATTTACGAGAACAAGCCTGTGACTTACATTAATGTTTACAAATGACAGAATTATCTACAAAATTCTAACTAGCTAGGCTAGCAGCCTTTACCTATTGTCACACATTTCCCCCCTGGAGAACTAGTTTTTCAAGTGACCCTTGAGAAACGTTATTTGAGAGGGTTAGGTCTATCTGAGTATACCTTACCCCATTCCCTGTCTTGAGAGGCCATCTGTATTGGCATTGCTAATCCAACTCGGTTCTGCACTGATATATCATATGCTTGCAACCCTAGGCTCCATCTTAGCAACTTGGCATTTTGCTGGCTGGCTCTGTGTAACCATGTTAGGAGGACTGTGATCTGTCACTACAGTGAATTTTCTTCCATACAGATAAGGCTGAAGTTTTTGCAGTGTCCAAACTATGGCTAGACATTCCTTTTCTACAGCTGCATAGCATTCCTTCCTGGGTTGGAGCCTATCACTGAACTAAACCACCGGGTGCTCTTCTCCCTCTGAAGAAATATGGCTAAGTACAGCCCCCACCCCATGGTTCAAAGCATCCACCTGTACAACAAATTATTTGTTGTAATCTGGAGTGGCTAACACAGGGGGTCCTCCCAAAGCTTTTTTAAGCTTCTGGAATGCCTGCTCACATGCTGGGGTCCACAATACCTTATCTGGTCTGTTTTTCCTTGTCAGGTCTGTGAGGGGAGCAGCTATGGTACTATAACTGGGGACAAACTTTCTGTAGTACCCTGCTGTCCCCAAGAATACCCTCACCTGTTTTGGGTAACAGGTGCAGGCCATGCCTGAATGGCTTCTACTTTGGCAGGTTCTAGCCTGATCTTACCACTCCCCACTCTATGTCCCAAGTAGGAGACATCTGCCATACCCACCAGAAATTTGCTGGGCTTAATGGTCAACCCTGCCCTCTGTAGTCTGCCAGCACCTCCCTAACATGTTGAAGGTGCTATTGCCAGGAATGGCTGTAGATGGCAATATCATCTACATAAGAAAGGGCAAACCCTCCTGCTCCTGCCAGGATGTGATCTACCAGCCTCTGAAAAGTTGCTTGGGCATTTTTTATCCCAAAGGGCATCTTTGTGAACTCATACAAGCCAAAAGGAGTCACAAATGCTGACTTTTGTCTAGCACTGGGAGTCAACGGCACCTGCCAGTAACCTTTGGTGAGATCAATTGTTGTAAGATACTTAGCCCCACCCAGCTGGTCTAGGACTTCATCTGTCCTACACATGGGGTAAGCATCTGACTCTGTGTGACAGTTTAATTTCCTCTAGTCCACACAGAACTTGGGGCTGCCATCCTTCTTTGGCACCAGCACCACAGGGGAGTCCCAGGGACTGTTGGACTCTTGAATTACCCCTAGTTCTAACATTTCCTGTATCTCCTCCCTCACAGTCTGTTTGAATCTCTCAGGCATCCTATAAGAGGCCTGCCTAATAGGCCTTTGTGGTCCTTTATCCACCTGGTGCTGCACCAGGTGGGTGCAGCATGGTTTCCCAGTGAACATGTCCCCATATTTTTGTAACACTGCTCAGATCTTTTCAAACCTGGGTAGGATATAGCTGCTGGGACATTACTACTCCTTCCACTGAGGTGTCAGTCTGATCCTCACTGAGGAGATCAGTCACCAGATATCTCTCAGACTCCTCCTGCAACCCACTGCAAATAGTCAGCACAAGGCCTCCCTATCATGTTAAGGTTTCATCATGTTAACATGGTATAATTTGTGCTACTAACAGTTCTACCATGTAGTTAACATCACTTGCCTTCCTTACCACCTTGTAGGGTCCTTTTCAAGCTGCTTGCAGCTTGTTGTGTCTGGCAGGAATGAGAACCATTACCTGTTGCCCTACAGCATACTCTCTAGCTAGAGCATTCCTGTCATACCATACCTTTTTCTGTTGTTGAGCTTCTGCCAGGTTCTCCTGGGCCAACCCCATGAGTTCCCTGAGCTTTGTCCTGAGGGTAGAACATATGCCACAACAGACTCCTTGTGGGATTCACATTCACCTTCTCACTCATCTCAAATTAAATCTAGAGGTCCCCTCACCCTATGCCCATACAGCAATTCAAAGTATTCCTGGGGATCCTCCCTGTAAGCAAACAACAGATGGGGCAAATATTTGTCCCACCCCCTCTTAAAGTGGTCTGCAAATGCCTGTAGCATGGACTTGAGTGTAGAGTTTAACCTCTCAACAGACCATTAGTCTGGGGATAGTAGGGGGTGGTCTTCAGGTGCTTCACCCCACAGTACTTCCACAGACAAGCCAGCAGGTCTGACATGAAATTGGCACTTGTCTTCTAGCCTGACTGCGTATAACGGCATAAGCACATGGTACTGCCTCATCCAAATCCTTCCCTATCAGGACATTTGTAGGATGATAGTTCAGTATCCCTATTGTCATCTCAAGACAACCTACTACTGGCATTTTGTCTTCCTCACTTACTGGCTCCCTCACCTTTTGTTCCCCACCTTGCCTCCATGGACATCTGTATGCCACATGGCCCCACTGGTTGCATTCAAAACATTTAACCCTAGGTCCTGGATGTGTACCTGGACTAGTGGCTTCCCCTGCTACTGGCAGATTCTATTGGAGCAGTCTGTGCTGTCCACCATGGCTTCCTTTAGACCCATGAGCAGTACTGGGGTCCCTTTCCTGTGCAGAGATGCCCTACTTTCTAGGTATAGGTATCCCTTCTTCCCCAACTCAAATGATGTAGCACATTGTCTATTAGTTAACCAAATCCTCATGTCCTCAGGCAAAGTGTTAAGGGCTTCTTCCCTCACCAAAAGGTCTGCCAGCCCTTCAAAAGTGGTGACCTGACATCCACTCACCCACCTATGCAAATAAGTTCTCAGTTCAGCAACATATTCACACACACTTTCATCTGCCTTGTGTCTATGCTCATGAAACTTTTCCCTATACGTTTCAGGTGTTATCTTAAAAAATTCTAACAAACAGTTCTTAACAGTAGTGTGAGTAAAACATTCCTGATCAGAAATTTTAGACAACACAGTTACAGCTTTACCATGGAGTAATGGGGTCAGGAACCATACCCAGAGCCTTTGGTCAACATCATACTGTTTACATACCCTCTCAAACATGTGAATGAAACTATCAAAATTATTCCCCTCTGTAAACTGTGGAAGAAATTTACTGACATGTTTGTGCTTCTGTGGTCTGGTTACTCTCTTCCCCATTACTTCTATGACTCTGGAGAAGAGTCAGCATCTTCTTTTCATGCTGCCTCTCTTTCCATTTTCCTCTGCTTCCAGGCAGAGCAGTTTCTCATTCTCCTCAGCTTGCAAACATTGCAGTTTCTCATTGTCCTCACTCTCTAGATGTTTGAGTCTCTCTGCTGCCTAAATTTCCACATGCTTGGCCTCCAACTCAAGTTTATTTAGCTTCAGATGGATTTTTAAGTCCTCTGTAGACAGGTTGAGCTGTCCATTCTCTGAGTGTGGTACATCTCCACTGCCAGTCTGATCGTCCTCCTGGTTGCTGTTTTCTGATGCAGCTGTAACCAAGGCTGCAATCAGGTCTGCCTTGGTCAAGTTTCCATGCACCAGTCCCCTAGCCTGGCACATCTCAGCCAGCTGGCTCCTTGTCAGCTTTCCATAATCCTCTGCTGACATGCTGCCTGCTCTCCCTGACTAACAAAGCTAACAAAAGAAATAAAACAATTGTGATCTGAACTCTGAGTATTCACTGTGTGGCTGATTTAGAGTACAGAAACATCTTCAGAGATCACTGTACACAAGCTACAGGAATTCACACTACCCACACCACTACAAACCCATTAGTATTTGCCAACCAATTAATATGTGGTGTGGATATCCCACCACTGCCAAACAATTAATATGTGACACCCGTGCACTGGTCCAGCAATAAAGAAGCCTTAATCCTCATGACTAACACCAGCGAGGGGCGTCCATATAGGGAAAATATAATAAATACATACACAGTAAAATACAATTTCCGTTAAGAGCACACAGAGATCACAGTAAGTCTGGGGCTGGTTTCGCCCTTTATCTCCAGGTCCCCAATAAGACTCCCCACTGGCACAGCTATAGGGTCCAGATCTCAGCCTAGTGGCCAAGCTAAAACATCCAGCACCCTCTCTGTCCAACCAGTGCTTCATGTCCTTGCCCAAGTAGCTGACACACACACTTTGAGATAATAGTTATATACAACCACACAGACACTCCTGGGGAAGGCTGGCACAGATTCTCCAGCTGTGCCTCTTTTACCTAGACTATACAGTAGTACCACTTGCCACTACCCACTAATTTTTAACAGCTACTAAAATGCCCTTATGAAAGGGTGCCCAGTTATTACTGTGCAATACTATTATCCAAATGGTAAGTGCAACTAAACAGTCAAGGCTTATTGGAGTGGCTTGAACAGTATCATTATATACATGCAATGTACTCTAGAGCTTAAATTATCTCTACATAAAACAGCCACAGTTGAAAAGTTTAAAAATATTTAATAATAATTAATAAAAACACAAGAGAATACATCTTATTACACAGTCCTAGTCAAGAGTTCAGAGATCACAAAGAAATACTTAAAATGCTACATTGGAAAAGTTCTTACATCAATACAGAAAAAAAAACTAATCTAATCTTCCTAGTTCCTAACTATATCTAAGAGAAAACACAACTCTAAAATAAAATTACTAATAGAACACAGGCAGACTACTGGTGAGTTGAATTTTCTCAAGACAAATGCTAAAATGCTCCGAGTCTCTCTGTCCTTAAATTGATACCACATTACCACTGATTCATTTCAGATTACATAACTTCTTTCTGGTTCCCAGGCTAACAGAAATTTAAAGGTTAATAACCCTTTTAATCTTGAAGCTGGTCAGGAAGCCATAGCAATAAAATAAATTATGCATGTAAATTCTAGCCATTAACTCTGGCCTCAAAACAATAGGCAGAATGCCTCACTCTAGACATCTCTGCTCCAAGTTTTAGATCAAAGAATTTCACAACACTTGACTTAACAGTTTTCTTACAGAGTGCACTGTTGTTAATTTTTTTTAGTTCAACATCCAATATAGTCTTTTCTCATTAAAGAGAACAAGCCTGTGGCTTACATTAATATTTACAAATGACAGAATTATCTACAAAATTATATCTAGCTAGACTGGCAGCCTTCACATATCTTCACAACCTCAACGTTAAGATTAAGGGCAATGGGGAGAACTAAGTGCAGCCATGGAGGGGAGACACACTTGCGTATCATGTTCAGCTTTTTAAACTATAGTAAGATATCACCTTCAAATGAGGAGATATCAGTTCAAAGACTAAAGAATTTAATACCTGCCAAGGAGGGACTATGGAGAAGATTAGAGAAGAATGTTCCGAGTAATAAAATAAATAAATATGATGATAAAAAGTACCCATGTACTGCTCCTGTTGAGATTCTTTTATCATTGTTGAGTTTTTACCTTTATGAATTGTATTAATTGCTATGAAGATAGACGATTAGTTCTAAATATTTTTTTGTGGAGTAGATCGAATTGAGGATCAGCATAGTTAGTCAAATGGTAAAATGGTGATCTTGAAAGACAATTAACTGCAGACATGTTGGATAGGGTTAGTAAGGAGATTAAAAAATGTACTGCCCAGGAAAGGATTGACTAGATTTTAATTATGTTAAAACAGTAAATGAGATGCAAATTGCTTTGATTCTGTCACTACTGAATGAACAGTTTAGAAAGACATAGGTAACAGAGCATTAAAACTTATTTGGAGGAAGGGTGATCTAAGAAATATCCAGAGATGGTAATATATACCCTAATTAAGCACAGACTACAAAATCTTGAAAATTATAATTTTGAAGAGAAAATGAAACTAGTGGCTAGCAATGACGACTGCATTATACAGTTCTCTATATCTGGAACACTGAAGACCCAAGACACAAATATAGCAGAGTAGGTCAACATAAAGATGGACTAATAGCACCTGAAAGTTGAGGCTTAGAAGAACCTTGTAGAATGGGAGGAAACATGGAAGCAACAATTTGAGAAAAAGATTCACAGAAATCATGTCAAAATGTATGCATAGGAATTTGCTCAGAAGAAAAAGGTAAAACTCAGGAAAAAGTCAGTGTGACTGAGCTAGGAATACATAGTAGATAGGTGAGAAACAACTAAAAATTCTTTGGCCAAGGCTAAACTGGATTGCAAAATAGCATAGTGGGTAAACAGATGTGGAAATAATTTTTCAAGTACATTTTGGAGAGAATTAGGGGGACAACAGCAAGAATGAAAAGATGTTTACAAGTGATAAAGACATTCGTGAAGTACTGAATGAGGTCTATGTGTCAGAATTTATAAAAAGAAAAGGGAATTACACCATTATAGTTAGGGGAGAAGACACAGGCACGGATGTTTCAATAGCAATGGACAGGGTATAAAAGGAACTGCTAGATTTTATGTGGATTAAGCAAAGGACTATGATGGGATATGATCTGTCAAGTAGACACACTCACAAAACTCTAACAGATGTTGGCTAGTATGTAAGTACCAGATGTCTGCAAAACACCTTCAGTTTTCTTCTCATTTAAGGGAGATAAAAGGACTAGTCTACCTAAAATGGTTCAGTTAGCTTGACATCAACAATCAGAAAGATGATGGAGAAGATACTGAGGAAAGGCACGATGCCCTTCTAAAGGACAACCAGTTTAAGGACTAAAACCATCACACCACTTTATATCCAAGAAGTGTTTTGAGTGAGACCCAATGAAGTTCTATGACTGGATAATAGTAGAGCTTAAAGGGGGGAACACCAGTAGATGTAATCTACATGGATTTCAGTCAGGCACCTGACTTGGTCCTCCGCATCAAGGACTAATCAGTTGTTTGAATTTATACAGCCAAAATAATAAACTAGGTTAGTAAATGTCTGAAAGGTAGAACTCAGAATGTGGTGGTAAAGGATAGGCTGTCAGAGAAAAGAGAAAGTGATGCAGGAGTACCAATAAGATCAATGCTTGGCAAAACAAAGTTCAAAATATTCATAACTGATATGTCAGATGGACTGACAGAGTGAACACATTTTCAGATGACACAAACGTTGGAAACACAGTCCTGGTTGGAAAAAATACTAAAAAGTGAGCAGAAATACTTCTAGAGGTGAACAGAAAGGTGAAAACTAAGGCCCACAGCAGGTATAAGGATGTTTCTACATTTTGGACACAACCACCTGAAGATCACATACAGGTTAAAGGATACTATAGGAGACATAGCAGCAGAAATACACCTTGAAATGTTCATCACACTAGGCTCGGCTCATCAAGCATATCTAGACAATCAGCTAGTAATATATTAAGCTGTATTCTGTGGCCACATACTTTGGGGATAAGGAGGTTATACTCCTCCATTTTTCACACCGATAAGGCCACATATAGAATATTCAGTGCAGGTCCAGAGACTCTTTGAGGAAAAGGATGTGAAACAAATAGAATTAATCAGACAAAAGCCCATTAGGGGTCAGGAGGAATAAACAATGGAAGTAGAGAAGTATGAATAGCTGGAATTGTTGAATTTGCATTTGTAATTACCTAAAAGACAGAAAGCCAAGGGAAAAATATTCTGGACATAGTTCAAAGTTGGCTACGAAATGCTCCCTGACCATGGTTGGTCCCTCAATTGTTAAGTCTGATCATTCAATGATTATCTTTAACTTCAGATCATCCTCCCTCATGGATATCAATAATACCCTTTTTAGAGACTTCCAAAAAGCTATTTTTTTCAAAAATGTATGACAAAATTGCTAAATTTCTCCATGATTACCACAAAATGGTAGGTGGATAGATAGCCACCTAGGCCAGGGATCTTTGCATTTAGATAGATGCATTGATAGGGCTGTCCTCACCAAGACTGAATACAACAGCAGCAATTGAAATAACAATGGTCAGTTAATATAATTAAACTTTATAACAAAAGAAGATATTGCTTTGATTGCCTTATAAGGCCAGGACATCTCGCCACACTGACAATATAAAACATCGCATCAAGAAACTAAAGGCAGTTATTAAGACCAGCAAATCTTCCCATTAACATAGCCTTGCTTCTGAGGCTAAGGATTATCATAACCCTCTTTTTAAATACGTTAGAAAACTGAGGAATAATTCACATCCCTGCTGAGAACTTATCCATAATGGCACCACCAATTCAAATCCTACCAAAATTTCCAAAATTTTGGCTAACAAATTTGCTGCAGATTTCTTCTGTGAAGCTATCATCTCCAACCCAAACATGCCAGCGTCACCTTCCTAAATATTTCAAGGACCATATCCTTATAGTGTTCTTCTACACCAAAAATACTTCTTCACTTGGTCACAAAAGCATTCCAGGCTGTCTTATAAACAGTGCCAAGCAGGCCTTTGCAAAGCCCCTCCTTAAGATGCTCAATTAAACCTTGTCAGAGGCTATGTTCCTGATGAGTGACAGACTGCAGTGGTGAACCCCCTTCATAAGGATGGCTCCACCACTGATTCAAGCAACTGCAAAGCCATGGAATGCAGCATCACTAACCCGAGAATCCAGGACTTTATGAATTTAATCAGGCTTGACTCACTACAATTGGGATTTGTTAAGGTCTGGCCATTCCTCTTCAACCTTGTGAACTTCCCTGAAACATTCATGCAGGCTGTGGACAATGGTCACATCTACTTGGATCTAGCAAAAGTATTTGATACTATACCACATAATGGGATTGTAAACAAGCTGATAGCCTTAAACATACATCTTGTGTGGAATGATGGATTGCAAAATGGCTCAAGGACAGTACACATGTTATTAGGGACAGTCATGCAGGCTCAGTTAAGAGACAATATGACTAGTGGCATTCCCTTGGGTCTATATTGTGCCCCTGGCCTTTCTGGCATTTATTTATATGATCTCAACACTCACAGCTAGAATTTCTGGCTGACTAAGTTTGCCAATGACTGAAAGCTGGATATAGTTGCCAAATCAGCAAATTATACAAATTCCCTTCAAGCAGAATTATTCTGCATTAACACATGGTGAACTGAGAAAGAGGTCACGTTAAATGATAAGAAATGCAGCATCTTCTCATTAGAAAAACAAATTGCTACCACCTACTGCACCAGTGACATGACACTCTCCCGTAAGTCTGCCTTCAGAGATTGAGTAACTTGGAAGATGACTTCCTCTCCTTTGATCACCAAGTAGTGACTACAGTCAAGAAATCATTCAATATACCACAATTAACAACCAAAGGTATGTCTTTCAAAAGCAAGGAAGTTATTGTTCCTCTGTTCTCCTGTCAGGTAAATCTGTTGTAGAATATAGCACAGTCTTTGGCATGTATCTTACTCAGCATATCAAAATGCATGAAAGACAGAAGAGAATCTTGGGCCTCAAAAATAACAGCTATCATGAAAAGGTTGGAGTTCCTGCACTCAATTTCATACAGACTTTTGAGGGTCATTCAGTATGGCCAAGACTAGAAAAAAAGATCTGAATCTACATCAGCGAATAAATACAACTAGTTGGAGAGATATCTTCATCACCCTGTGCCTCTCCTTTCTCTAGAAAAACTCACCTTGCATGTCAAGCAGTGTGATATCCAGTCTGCTTTCAAACATAGCTTAGATGAATAGGTACATTAAAATACACTCCAGGACGTACAGGCTTTACCCTCCTAGAAACGGCTGGTAGAACCTCAGGGTAGTTATTGACAAGGCACACATGGCCTCGTGTATAACAGCCTTGTTTTTTCTGCAATTCCTACAATTCCTATGGATATTTAATTTTCCCTTAGAACCCAACCCAACTCTAAAACCAATGCTGCTATTTTTAGGGGCTTCTCAAAGAGAAACCTTGCCCGATTATATGACATTATGAAACTGAAAAGCTCTCCTCCTATTAAGGAACCATTTACCAAAGCAGCTGCTTATGCAAGAGACATCTATTCCCAGCTGAATTTTTACATACAGGTAACTCTTCCCATTCACCCCAAGTACAATGGTAAATTTAAGAAAATCCCTTATGATAAAATCCAGATATAAACTTATATGAACTTCTACATAAACATTGTTGTTTTATCTGTGTTACAGATCTCTTTCTTAACGAAAATGCCTGTATCCACTTTGAATAATCCTGTTGTATAAGGGAAGTGCAATTTTAGAAAACTGTCATGTCACAGGAAAAGGCAAATTGGTAGTAACCTTAGTAAAGGAACATTTTTCATCGGACATCATATTTTAAGCATGAATTTATAATGTTCTTATCAATCAGTACATTTACCCGAATACCTGTTCTTTGTTCAAATAATTCACAAGATATGGCAGAACTCGATACAATAAAACTTAATTTTATAAAAAAGAAACAAAATAATCACAAATAATAATTTTTCTCCATCTTCCTTCATAAGAAAGCTATGAGTAAAATTGTCATGTGTATTAGAGACTAGTGTATTGCCAAAGCTTACACAACTGTTCATGTATCTGCACACTTATGGACTGTGGGACTTTATGAAACAGTACCTCATGACTGAGCATATGGCTTATAAATGGTAATGTGAAAAGTTAATACAAACGCATAGTGGGCATGTATGTGCAATACAGAAGACATTAAGATGTAAAGCTATTTGCAGGTATGTGACAACCTACTTTAACATAAGCGTGCCTCAGAAAATCTGATATGATGTCATGCTTCAGAACACCACTCTCACATATGCATAATTAATAAAAGGGAGTTTGCAGCAGCCAAAACAAAATGCTAATGATTGACAAAGTACCTAACTTCTGTAAATTTAAGTGTTGACGAAATAGTCATGTAAAGGTCCCTGAAATGTCAATTAATGGTTATTTAGTTCATAAGACTAAAAACATAGGGCATCAATGCATATATCATATGTAAAATGTTTCATTGAGCCTTTTTAAACCTGCTGTTTTTCCTGCTTATAATACATATACTATCTTGTCTAGGAACATACCGTGAAATCTATACTAGTCTAATTTGAAACTGAATGCAGATACTATTAAACATAGTGAAAAACAAAAGTCTGTTTTTCAGGAGCGCAAACCCCCCCTCCCACCAACCCACACATCCTTGATTTGGAAGACTGTGTCCTCTCATCCTCGCTAGATCCCTGCTTTTGCTATGAGGTTGCATGACCTCATAAATGAGTGCAACACTTGAATACAGTGCTTTTGAGTACTTTGGTGACCTCAGCATGAGAACAGTAGAGCATTGGCCATAGCTCAGCATATCAGGGGGTAGAAAGTGACTTACTCATGACAAAATATTGTTTTATCCTGTATCATACAAATGAATGCCAAATATGGCAATATTATTTGTAGAAATTCTAAAAACTGATATCCAGTCTCATTATTGTGTCCTTCAATCTAGTGGGTAATAAAAAAAATTGTGGTGACCTTATGTGAAACAACTTTTTAATGATAGCCTCTTTCTTCCTCTAGCTTCTCTCGTAGTTCATACATCCAAATTATAAAACATCCCAGTCATCACCACAATTCAGTTCCTGTGCACAAATTATACGTTTGTATGCATTACTTACCAGTTCTCATTTTCAATTCATTAAGGCTCATGTAAAATTAAGACATTTTACTGTTTCCTCTATGAAAACTTGTCTACTAGTCTCATGAACTGGTAAGTGTTCAAATAAAAAAGATCAAAAACACAACAACCCAAGCATCCTAACTGCACAGCAAAACGTGTATTGCTGGAGGATAGGCCCCATATATATTGCTTCCCTCACCACATCATATTTAAATATACTAAATCCACAGGCTTGGCTAAGAAAATGATTCTTTTGAACTAAGTCATAGGATCTGAAATGTCTAGATACAGTAAGGCCTTATTAAGTAAAATTCTGCTGGCTGACAAAAATGCAATTACTGGAATATGGAAATCAAAATCTAAACTAAGTGTATTTGAAATACTAAATATTGTAAAAGAGTTGAATTAGAACAGGGATCTTCAGAAAAGGAAGGAACAAATCACACAGAAATAAATAGAATTTATGGGGAAATGCTGCAGAATAATGTACAGGAGAAGAAGTGAGGTGTAAGAGAAGACAGGAACTGAGTGATTTATGTAATGATGGATGGAAATACAGTTGTTATTAAGAAAGAAAGTGTGAAATGCATAATGGGCATAAATGGAAAAATTTATATTTTTATTAATGTATGTGTGCCCATATCTTAAGTGATATTTTAATAAAGTGTTTAAAATAAACAAAAAAGCAAAACAAATAAAGAAGAAAAACACTCCCAGGAGTATACACATAGGTTGCCCTACCAGTGGATGAAGACTGAAGCTTTATTTGCTTGAGGTCCAACTTGCCAAAGAGTAGAGCTCTTCCACAGGAAGTCTTTGTCACTGAATTTTGGTGGCAGCGATGCCCTTTTGGGGTAAATTTCACCCTTCTTCAAGGTGGTGCTACTGTGGAGTTGGTATCTCTCTCTCTCTCTCTCCATATATATATATATATATATATATATATATATATATATATATATATATATATATACACACACACATTTACACAGATTCACTTTACATGCTCAATATTTTAAAACATCGAATTTCATATGGCCGAGACCATATGATCGACATTTTAAAACATCAAACATAAGCGGAGATCTCCATACAGCACAGAACAGGAAAATTTTCCCTTTTCCTTGCTGTAGTGCGATCTCGGAGTTGGTATCTTTAAATAGCAGGGGGTGTAGTGGGTTTTTGGGGGCTTGCCCCCATGCAAAAGTATCCTAGAAAATGTTTTTGTGTTGTTTTTGGTTTTGCTGTAGATGTTCGGTGTTTTAAAACATCGATTATATGGTCTCGGCCATATGAAATGTGACATTTTAAAACGTCTAGCATATAAAATGAATCCATATATACACATAATGTTGGGTGGTGTGAGGCTGCAGAGGTTTGCCCCCCCCCCCAAAAAAAAACACAAAGTGTTTTTTTTATTTTTCAAACAATTTTTAGTGAATACATTTCAGAGATTCCAGTCCTTGGTGTATTCCCTTGTTGTCTACTCATAGTGGAAGCATGCACAGTAGCTGCATGAACTGAGATCTCACAGTTATATTATGATAAACAGGAAGCTGAGTCACAGAAAGTAGATTGTGTGAACTAGGTACAGAGAAATATCATCCAACAAATTCGCATCTCTTGTTGGCTTAAAGAAATATATTTCTTGTCCTCCGTCTACTGGATAAGAATTATTTCAGTATGCATGATAGATCACTCAGATGATTACAATTCTCCTTGTTGAGTTGCGTAATGTTGACAGAGTGAACTGGTGTTTTTATTTTCAATGTATGCTATCAAGTGCTGAAAATACATCAACATTTTCACATGGTGTGTGAAGTTTGGTTGCATGAAGGTAGGTGGGGTTGTTAACTAATGCTGAGACTTTGGATTTAATGAAAGTTTCATCATTAGGCAATGTTTGAGTGAGTGTCTGCGGATTAGGGTGAGGGCTAGGTAAGCAAATAGATCTTAGGGTACATGTACGCTATGTCAAGGAATTATGTCCAAGTGTCTTGTGTAGTGGTGCTGTAGGAATATGGATGTGTAAGACTGGGATGCAAAGCTTCCATGTCCACTTTACTCATGTGTAATAACCATAAAACTACAGAGCGCAGTACAAAAAAAAAATAAAAATGTTCCTAACGGTATCACTATTCAGACAAAGTTAGTATGTATGTATGTAGGTGCTCGTAGGTTTTATTTTTTTATTTTATTTTATTATTTTTTGTAATAATTGGGAAATGAATGCATTTACTTTTGTTTTACAGCTATTTTAGATTAGCTATTTTTTTTCAATATCTATTAATGTCAATGTTTATAAATGTCAGAATTAAAGGATATTATCCCCTAGGATGTATACAGTGCATCCCCATAAATCAAATATACTTTACAATTATATATATCAAGTAATGTTTAATATATGCATCTTACCTTGTAATATTCAGTTGTGTAAACTTAAGTCTTGCATATATTTGCTTTGTAATGAATCTCTGAACTGCTTAAAATTAGCTTTTATGTATATGGTTTTCTGTGTAGTTTTGTTTCTGTTAAGAAATGTTTCATCGTCAGTTATCTTTATATTTTAACTTCTGGCTAGATCATAGCTGAAAATTGTACACAACAGATTTTTTTTTTTGTTAACATAACAACAAAATAATACGAATGTTATGGATGCCATTGTACCATGAAAACAGTTTTGCTTCTTTTACAGATCATGTTTAAATGCACAAAATGAGATTTTCTTTAAAAAAAGTGTATGTTGCAACCTTTAAAAAATATAAGGTATAAAAGATTGCTTTTGAACGAGGAAGAGAAAATTTACTGAGCTGTGTTTCTGGCAGGAATATTCACAGGTGGGCAGACAGCACTTCCATCACTTTGGGTGCCAGTTATAATTATGCTAGATTAGTGTAGGTAGGTAACTGTAAATTAGTTTTGTAATTGCCAAACTGTTAAATTAACCGTTTAGCAAAAAAAAAAAATAGGGTTATCAGAAGTGCCAGGTCACTAACGTCAAATCAATGGAGCTTAATATATCAACTCTGTGCCAGACTTGTGATTCAAAAGGCAATGTGTTTTCTGACACAAGTATATTTGATCATATGACTGGGTTGTGTTCATTACTTGTTTTCAGATAGGACTAAATTACAAAAGAAGTATTTGTAAGGGAAGAAATTGACTGCGTATAAAATTTATAATGAAGGAACGGGATGGTACAAAGGAAGCTGTGGTTTTATAATATGGTGCTGGGAAGGCCTATAGGGTGGAAAATGTGTGGAGGGAAGCAGAACTGTAGTAACTAAGAGATTATGTAAACCAGGGCTACATAGTGAAAGTAGTCGGTGGCTAATTCTGTTGTGGAAACAAACAGAATGGGAACTGTACAAGGAGGGCAAGATGGAGTTATGTGAGAGATGGACAGGCAATGGCAATTTTGATGTCAGGTGGTGCACTTATTGCCAAGTAGGACCACAGGTATTTCCATGCTAAAAATGGGTTGAACATAGGCAGCAAAGAATGCCCAATGAAGAAGTTATTGACTATCCCATTTAAGGGAGAACTGCATAGATGACAGGAAGTGACTATGGAGCAGGACATTACAACACAGAAGCTATCTAGTTTCAGGTCAGAATTTAAACAGTTCTTGATTGGTCAACAGCAAGAAAAACGGGGAGATTATATTATTACAAAATGTCCACTACAAGTTAATAATACTTTATTTCTAACTACCTCCTAATCTATATTGTTTCAGTAACATCAATGCTTTACTATATGCATACTTAGTAGTTTAAGACTGTTCCTTCTGCAGTATGTTATTAGACAACTGTAACACAATACTGTAAATCCCTGTGCAATGTGTAAAATACAGTTGTGTAAGCAGAAAATATCATTACAGTAAATATTATAACTGATCACTGTTGAGTAGCCTAAGTAATTTGGCTTATATCCTACCATGATGCTAGCTTTTCAAAACTTAAGGGCTTACCTTCCACATGTGCTAAATGTCAGGAGCTCAGGCAGATTTCCATACAAAAGACAGGGTGCCAGAAGCTTCAGAGCTTTCTAGTCTCAAGAAGGGAGGCTAGAGCCCTGAAGGGTAAATACTAGGAAAAAATAAAACATATAACCGCATGTAAAAGTATATATACAAGAAGTATATATGTCTATTCCATAGCAAAAGCAGATAAGGCACTGGAAGGGAGCAGGTGGAAGGAGACACCTATTGCAACAGAGAACAATTAGAGCATCTACTGTTAAGGTAAGTTCCCCTTATATAACCCTACTGTTTTCAACATCGGATCACTGTTGCAATAGCCTATGCGATTTGTGTAAACTACCATAGCTTCGAAAAATAGGGAGAAGAAAGATATTTATGAATCCAGGGGCTCCTGGAAATGTTCCTAAAAAAAAAACTACTTATTGACCTAGAAAAGGAATGCAGTTTAAAATGCTTTGTAAAAGTATGAAATGATGGCCAGGTTGCTACCTCTAGAACATTTTTGGAGTCCACCTCTTTCCAAGAAGCCAAGCCTCTGGCAAAGTAGGCTCTAACCCTGACTGGAAGTGACATATTATGGAGAGAAGAGCAGAAGAAATAGCAATAGGACAGCTATTACAAATTGCCTGCTTTGGCTTTAGCTGTCCTTTATTTTGCTTTCACAAGAAAGAAAGGTTGACCAGCTTTTCTGAAAGATGTTGTTATGTCCAAGTAGTATCCAAGCTGCCTGTTAACATCCAGAGTGAACAGAATTCTTTCTCCTTTGTTATGTTCTGTAAAGAATACAGGGAGAATAATAGATGAGTTAAAGGTAAACTCTGAAACAACTGAAGCACAAAACAAGGATTTGTTCTCAAGAACCACTGTGTCTGTGAAAAAACGAGGAAGGGTTGACTCACCATAGAATCAGAGCAAAGAGAAATACAGATTATCAAATAAGAACCTCATATAGCCTTCTGAGATGTTTCAAAGTCAACAAGTGCCAGTTTTAAAAGTTTTCGAATTACGAACCTCAAAAAAGCCTGATGAACTGGTTCAAATAGAATAAGTGACAGTTTTTTAAACACAGAGGTAAGATCCCAAGAAGGTCCACCTGTTTTCTAGGCAGATGGAAAAGTAAAACACCTTTCAAAACTGCTTCATTTGAGAACGCGTGTGTGTGTGTGTGTGTGTGTGTGTGTGTGTGTGTGTGTGTGTGTGTGTGTGTGTGTGTGTGTGTGTGTGTGTTGGGGGTTATCTGAGGGCAGACAAGCAGAAATAGCCAAAAAAATGAAACTTGATAGAAGATTAAAACCAGCCAAAGAACAATAACTTACACAAATAATCTAGAACCACAGGAAGTGGGCCTTAAAAGGTATTGATTCTTTATACGGCATCATCTAGAAAATATTCACCACTTGCCCACGTGTGATTTATTGTACCAGGCATTTTGCCTCCATTTGTACCTGCTGCACATCCTCAAGAAAAAAAACCTCAAAACTTGTAGTCCAAGCAATCAATGAACTGCATACAGGTTGAATGTAACATATGACGTATGTAGGTTCCCCAGAATGGGATGGTTCACAGGAGTTCTTAAGTTACCTAAATTTTTCCTATATAATCCTCATACTGCTACTGAGTCTAAAATGTACACCAATTAGCATTTTAAAAACTACTGAAAAACTACTAAGGAATATGTAATCCAGCTAGCAGTTTTATTAATGTTGTTCTTCTTTTGGCTTCTCCTGGTTAGGGGTCACCACAGAGGAACTCTGGTCCGCTAATGATTGGCAGTAGATTTTTATGGTGCCAAGGTGCCAGCTCGATGCCCAAACTTCAATGAAGGCATGCCCATTCTACGAATGTCTTTCGAACGTCATTCGACCGCAGGGAGGACATGCAGACTCCGCACAGAAGGCACTCCAGCCAAGAATCGAACGGGAGAGCCTCTTGTTGTGAGGCGTCAACGCTACTGGTGCACCACCGCGGCTACATTAATGAATGCACAAATTATTCTGAGAGTGCAAATAAGGCTAATATATGCCTCAGTCTTAATTCTTGTACCAATTTGAGCTCAGAAGTGTACACCATCTGCCCATCCACTGGGTAATAAGGACATATAGACCTTCAAATGTAAAGAGGCCATGCACATAGTGCAAAATGCTTTTTAATAAAGATATTATATGATCTCTTGTTAATAACTTGTGATAATTAATAAAAAAAATAGTACATGCACTGTGTACTCAAAAGCAAACAGATTAACAGTAAAACGACAGATACTGTTTATAAACCAAAACATAGAAACAAAAAATTGCAAATGACATGCTGAATCTGTCTTGGTAAAATTTAGTAAAAATGAATTAGCTTTCATCTTAAGAGACTTCCACATTCAAAAGTGGAAGGTGGTACTACTCTGATGAAGCCAAATGAAGGGAAAAGTAAGACATTTTTATTAAAGTTCTTTTAACATTGATTCTCTGTGAAGTATACTGGGAAAACTATAAAAGTGTGTCAGAGGAGACTGCAAAATACCCTACAAGAACAGCAAGCACTCATATCAAACTTGGAATGGTGACCACATTACGTGATAGCCCAGCAAAGATGCATTAGTTGCCAGCAATACATCTGCTAACAACTAAGTTGTAGCACTGAACACATTAGTGCAAACACAACAAGAGATTAATAAAGGAAGGTAGTATAGCTGCAGTTTCAGAGATGGAAGGGGGTGCAGGTAAACAGTCACAAATATGAAATCTGTATTTGTTCCTACAAAATGTTCAAATATGTCTGGCAGAGTGTCTAGACATCAGAGCAGGAATCAGTACATGCATTCATCATATTCACAATGCTGTGGCTAAGCACTGACCATAGCGATTGTGGCCTACAATGCATGTGTAAGGATTCATAAACATTTTATGTGATACCAACAATGGCAGTTTCTTGTTTTTTTTTCTAAACTCAAATTGTATTACCTCAGAGGATTGTTTACATTCCCATATTTTGGTGACTGATTTTCCTTATCTTAATTAGGGTTGGGGAGCAATCTTCCCGAATGATGTGGCAACTGTAAGTATTATAGCAACACTGCATGGCTTCAGAACTGTGCTTGCCACTGCCTTTGTAGCTGCATTTGCATGACTGATTTTTACCATTTACACTATTATGTTATATTTGGCAGGAATAGGTTGTAAATGTACAGACAAGCAGCAAAACAGACCCATAATGGTTGTTCAAAACATTTAGTCAATAAACTATTACTTCAGGAATTCAGGAATGAGACCTGCACTTTTCCTGTACAAGTGGTAGCATTGATTAAATATATTTCTGCAGGTTATGGGGAACACAGCACTCCGTGTGAAATGAGCACTAAGGGCTTATGTCTCTATGGTAGAAAAATGAGGTTCTCATTTAGATACAGTTCAAACAGCATCTAACACTATAGGCTAAGCAAAATCTGTATCCAGCTTCTGGTGTGCAGGATACGCTAACACCTGGGAATGACTTTTAAATGATTGACCTGAGCAACAGGGCTGCATGACTGAGAAGGCCATTCGGCAGGAGCCACCATAAGGCAAGCAGAAAGAGAGACAGAGGACAATTTATGCATTTATGCCATGAACGAGATGAAGGAAAAGGGTTGCAGTGTCGTGTGGACCACTGGGGGAAAACAAGAGCAAGATGGGATGTTCGACTTTTTTTTTTTTTTTGCTATCACATATAAACATTGAAGCATCGTGCCTTACAGAGTGACGTCTCTAGAGCTTATTAGAGAGTGAAATTGACAAACTTGACTGAAAGATATAAGACACTGCTCTTACGCTGGTGATCACTATGCCAAAAACATATACTCTGTGTTTACATGATAACAGATTCTACTGAAAATTGATATCAGACATTCACAGAGTACTGTCCTATTTTTGTTGCTTCCCTTTGTTATGTTTTCAGTAAGGAGTATTTATTTGCTTGCTAAAATTAGGAAATGACCTAAGGTTTTGACAAGCAAACATTAATTACTTTTATAGCATTGTAACAATAGCAAATAATGAAACTGATTAAAGCCGTAAGCATCATTGTGACACAAACCATCACTACAAAGATATGTAACCACGCTGCTCTAAAACATAATGGTCTGAACTGTTGGAGTGAATAGACTAGCTTTCATGTAGTTCTGCATGAGCAGTTTTTTTATCTGTTCTTGTTCCAGGTTATTGCTCTCTTTAAGAGGTAAAATCAGTGGCCCAGTTACAAACATTGTTCTCATCCATCTTTGCGACGGCTTTTTGTAGTTCTGACCTGCACTTGTCTTAGAGAAATATGAAATAAATGTTTCTTTCAGTCCTTCACACCTCAGTTCAACCCACATCATAGCTATATATATGATCAGGGGACATGATTAAGCAGTTGGTAATTTATCTTAGGCATGTAATGCAACATTATAAAATTTACTTGGCATTTTCTAATTGAAAGCAAATTGGAGACGCTTTCAAAAAGAATCACAAACCACATGACAGGTTATAATCATCTATAGGTTAGTTAAGTTATACTAGTCCACACTCATTTTTAATGCTGCGCCTTACATAAAGACTGTTTGATCATGAACAACATTCAAATACCAGGATGTGGCACAAGGTATATTAAAACACTGCCTGACAAAGAGATTCTTCTTTTGTAGTTATCATGAAGTGAGCATTAATCTTCTAAGCACTGGTGAATCTAGCAGTCTTATTAGTCCATAAGCAGTTTCATCAAATTGTTAAGGTCAGCAAAGTACAGAGATTAGTGTTGCTGCCTTGCAGATCTTGGTTCTCCAGTTGAATTCTTGGCTAGGGTTGCTTTCTGCATGGAGTTGGCATTCTGTCCCTCTGTGCTTTTAGCGGGTAAAATGTCTTTTTGCTACTTCCCACAAAGATGACATTGATGACATTTCAAACTGGCGGTATGTACATGCCCTGAATTAGGCTGTTGTTCTACAAATTATGAGTTTCTCTGCCTTGTGCACTTTGACTGGTGGGATGCACTCCTGTTTTTTCACAACCCTGACTTATATTAAGTGGGTATCAGAGGAAAAAGGTAAAAAATATGCTATACCACAAAGCTGTGGATGTTTGAAAAGAAAAAATAATATGTTGTAAGCATTTGGGCAATCTACATATGAACACATATTTTGTAAATAGAAAACATATGAAAAATGAAGTAAAATACATAAAATAAACACCAGTCTCCATCTTCTGTTACAGTACTATGGACCCTGAAAACAGAACATTTTTAATTTCCTAATAATGCATTCAAAGAAGAGTGAAGATTCTTGCAAATGAACAACGGGTTAGATTCAGAAAACGTTTCTGCATCGTGCTAAGTCACTTTGTTCAATGATTTCAATGATCTGCCATGCAGAGGGTATACGTAACTCAGAAACACATGTCACTAGCGCAGAATGCAGAGCAGTAGGATCGGACATGGTATATACTAATGGCTGCATAACAACACTGTAATGAGAAAAATTACTGTAATGAATGGCTTTGGGTATGCAAATAAGGCAAAGAAGATGGCAGGGTGATTCATAAATGTATAAAAGGCATGCAGTGGAACTGCACCTACTGTACAATTAAATTCAGATTAATCTTCATGTTTATGCTAAAGGAATTGCTAAAGAAGTTTAGGGGCTGCCTCATCATTAGTAATTGTGGATCTGTAAGAGTCTGCTGCCTCATCATTACTAAATGTGGATCTGTAAGAACCTGCTGCCTCATCATTAGTAAATGTGGATCTGTAAGAACCTACTGCCTCATCATTAATAAATGTGGATCTGTAAGAACCTGCTGCCTCATCATTACTAAATGTGGATCTGTAAGAGTCTGCTGCCTTATCATTAGTAAATGTGGATCTGTAAGAACCTGCTGCCTCATCATTAGGAATTGTGGATCTGTAAGAGTCTGCACCCTCATTATTAGTAAATGTGGATCTGTAAGAGTCTGCCACCTCATCATCACTAAATGTGGATCTGTAAGAACCTGCTGCCTTATTATTAGTTAATGTGGATCTGTAAGAGTCTGCACCCTCATCATTAGTAAATGTGGATCTGTAACAATCTGCTGCCTCATCATTAGTAAATGTGGATCTGTAACAATCTGCTGCCTCATCATTAGTAATTGTGGATCTGTAAGAGTCTGCTGCCTCATCATTAGTAAATGTAGATCTGTAAGAACCTGCTGCCTCATCACTAGTAAATGTGGGTCTGTAAGAGCCTGCTACCTCATCACTAGTAAATGTGGGTCTGTAAGAGCCTGCTGCCTCATCACTAGTAAATGTGGGTCTGTAAGAATCTGATGCCTCATCATTAGTAAATGTGGGTCTGTAAGAGCCTGCTGACTCATCACTAGTAAATGTGGGTCTGTAAGAATCTGATGCCTCATCATTAGTAAATGGGGTCTGTAAGAGATGCTGCCTCATCATCAGTAAATGTGGATCTGTAAGAGTCTGCTGCCTCATCATCAGTAAATGTGGATCTGTAAGAACCTGCTGCCTCATCACTAGTAAATGTGGGTCTGTAAGAGCCTGCTGACTCATCACTAGTAAATGCGGGTCTGTAAGAATCTGATGCCTCATTATTAGTAAATGGGGTCTGTAAGAGATGCTGCCTCATCATTACTAAATATGGATCTGTAACAACCTGCTGCCTCATTACTAGTAAATATGAATCTGTAAGAACCTGCTGCCTCATCACTAGTAAATGTGGGTCTGTAAGAATCTCCTGCCTCATTATTAGTAAATGTGGATCTGTAAGAGTCTGCACCCTCATCATTAGTAAATGTTGATCTGTAAGAGTCTGCTGCTTCATCATTACTAAATGTGGATCTGTAAGAGCCTGCTGCCTCATCATTACTAAATGTGGATCTGTAAGAGTCTGCACCCTCATTATTAGTAAATGGGGTCTGTAAGAGTCTGCTGCCTCATCATTACTAAATGTGGATCTGTAAGAGTCTGCACCCTCATTATTAGTAAATGGAGTCTGTAAGAGTCTGCTACCTCATCATTAGTAAATGTGGATCTGTAAGAGTCTGCTGCCTCATCATTAGTAAATGTGGATCTGTAAGAGTCTGCTGCCTTATCATTAGTAAAAGTGCATCTGTAAAAGTCTGTTATTGCTACTGCTTAGCATAATGGTGTTCATCATTGCTTTTAGAGAGCCTCCAGGTTAGTTGACCATGCTTAATATTTCTTGGGCTCCATGACACCACCTCTGTGGACCAGTACTGTGTGTACAGGACACCCTGTAGGAAACTGCCAACCTATGTCCTCCTCATCTGCAGCACCATGGCTGCAATGGAGTACCTACCACAGTGGATACTAAGGTTCTTTCTCATCTGCAGCTCCATGACAGTAGTGGAGTACCTACCACAGTGGATACTAAGGTATGGGTAGCTTTATGTCTACTAGTTACTGAAACCTTTCAGTGACTTTCTGGGAATGCAGTAGGGGTATCACAGACATTTTCAAGAATATTCCCTCAAGTTTTTTAATATCATGCTTAGCATGTGATGGAACATATGTGGTTCCCACTTACTCCAGAGGAAAGTGCCAATATCATGTGATATTTCTATGATAAAGCCCATTTCCCTCAGGTATTGGGGGCCATAGAATGTATGCATATTGAAATAAAAGATCTATCTTTTTAACTGGGAAGGAGATTTATGAATTGTAAAGGGTATCACTCCATCAACTGCCAGGCGGTTTATAGTGCACGGTATATTATCTACACTGTGTCTGCAAGTCACACAGGAAGTTATCACTACTCACATATATGGTACAACTACAATCAGAAAATGAATGTTGTTGGCGATGCCGCATATGCCCAGGAACCCTGGCTGATAACACAATAAGAAATCCACAAAATTAAACAGATCAGGGATACAACCTTACCCAAATCTCAAACAAGAAACACTACTGAGCATGGGGTTATGTTGCTGATGGCATGCCTTCACTGTCTGCATTCATCTGGTGATGGCCTGCAAAACTTATTTCTGCTTGTGCAATGCTACACAATTACCATATTTAAGAGGTAGTTACAGCAGGGTGGGCACTTGCAGGAGCAACAGTCTCCAGCATACCAGGCAGTGGAAAATGAGTCATACAAGGAGATGATCATTCCAGATGCTGAGTGGCCTAGTAGGCTGTGGCTTGCACATAGCTTTAAAACATAGTAGACAAGAGTATAGCAGATGCACTAAAGCAAAGGTGATGTATGCAAACTCAACACCAGGCTGTGATTACTCAAGCTTAGGCTGGCCATGCTGTGCAGCAGACACTGGCAATCAAAGTGACAATGTATGAAAGGCAGAGCATAATTATCATTTGCAAAGATGAGAAAGGTAGCACATACATGTGTAGATGCCTTTCCCAGAGAAATGTGTGAGTGCTGAGGATTGCTAATGTAAAAGGTGCTGTTGTGTATATGGTATTCCAGTGTACATGAGTATGGGGGTGGCTTAATGTAACAGGCTTATGAGGTCTCAGTGGTAGACTTTGTGTGTGTGTGTGTGTGTGTGTGTGTGTGTGTGTGTGTGTGTGTGTGTGTGTGTGTGTGTGTGTGTGTGTGATGGGTTCTATCACTTCTTTGAAAGCTTAATTCCATGAACGCCTATTCAATGCAACCTAATCAAACAACCTTTTATCAAACATATACATCATCAAAACTTTTTCCAAGGGAAGGGAGTTAGTTGGCTGTCATTACAAATGTACCCTTTTCCCTAATTTTAATGTGATCTTGGAGTTGGCATATCTAATTAAGGGGGTATGGGTGCAAAGCTCCCCACCTTGCTGAGTTTAAAATAATGTGATGTTTATTACAATTGCACTGGTGGCCAAGTAGTTTCATTCCCTAAGGAAAAGTTTTGATGATGTAAATGTTCGATGAAAGGGTATTCGATGATTAGGGTTTGATGAATAAGCATTCATGGAATGAAGCTTTTGACGAAGTGATATTGACCCTTATGTGAGATGTACTAGGGGGTTAGGTTGTCAGCATTGGTATCTGCAGGGACATAGCCTCAGATGTCATTGCAGCACTGTGACTAGACATATTGGACAGGTCCAGGGTATGCATGTAGAGGATTGAGTATTCTGTGTGCCTACCTGCTAAGGAAAGCTAGCCCTATCAGGATTTCCAGTGATTGTACCACAAACCTAGCTAGACATTGGTATGCTGTGTGACTGTGAGCAAACTCTGCCATGACAATGGAGTCATCCTCTCCTGGGTATAGACACCTCTACAACAGATGTCATGGAAGTGCAAGCACTGCGAGAATGATCTAGGTAATCCATGCACCTGTGGAAGTATCAGTGGAACAGCTTCATGGAGAGTTATTCACACCTGGTAGGTGAGCTTGAGTGGACACAGGATATTCCAGTATGTAACTAAGTCAAATCAAAATCAAAATTATCACAAGTATGAGGCATGCACTGCCATAGGTCATCCCACTCATCCTGCATCACCCTTACTCACTCAAACATGGCTGTGGTGGTACTAGTCTGTGCCTCCACAATGACCCTGCACATATATTGGGTTGCAACCACTGATACAGCAACTTCAGGGGTAGGATAAAAATCATGTCTCCAGAGATCACCATTATCCACCCCACTGTGTGTACCTCTCTGCCCATGGATGCCAGTAGCAGATTCTGGCATGTGCCTACAAGAGGTACTACACTTCTGTCACTGATAATGTTAATGACTTGACCAACTAAAACCAAAACAGTCAATAATCCTATTGAGACAAACAGCAATAACATCACATTAACTAATCAATCTAGTTTGGATCAGTGGTTCCAGAAGCCCATGGAATTTCAGATTTCAGAACAATGGTCTTCTGAAACAGTCTGCAAATAACTGCAAGACTATTAAAATAAGCTCATGAAGTTTTGAAAACTGCAACTTGAAAATCTTTACTTTAGACAGTCTACTAAAGTGCAATGGGTTCCAAAGGGGCTTTGTATGTGGAGATATTGTACAGGTCTTGAAGAAAACCCTCCCCTACATAATGACATTATACAAATGTTCAACCGACATGGCTATGAATCCATAGAACTGCTCATAAGATACAACTGTAAGCGAATGGACATATTAACAGCTGATATTACATGACTTGATCGATCCATTACACAAGATCTTCTCTATCTTGAAGAAAGTACACAGCAGAAGGATATATTTAAATATGTGGTCCGGGAATGTAATAATATTATGAATAGGGAAATTAAAAAACTAGAGCGTGACCATATTGAATACCTCTAAGGAACAGCTTATCCTAAACCACTTAGAAAATCTTTTCATTTTCATCAAACAAGAATACAGGATATGGAAACAAACAACTAGAATTATGTACAAGGCAGTGGTTGGACAAATTGAAAAACAGGAACAATCATCCCTTATCTTCGGATGACCCATAAACGAATCCATAAGCTAACCTCGACAAATCAACAACAACATAAATTTCAGGAATCAGAACCAATGGCATTACCCACACAAGATAAGGTGACTTTTAGTTTCTCAGATATAGTAGTTCCAGATTATACAAAAACATGTACTATAGTTTCTAACACCATGGGTGATTTTAATGTATATACTTATAGTATTTATGACACCGAGCCAGCACATGCTGATATACTTAGTAAGGGACTTCCCTTTGTTCTGGCAGAAATTTACTGGGCAATTATTAAACTTAAAATAGTTGTTAGGAAATTAAATTTAAAAATGATGTTTGAAACTATTGACTTATAACATGAGACTATATCAGCATTATGCACTCACACTGTTTATAATCCCCCACTTCATCCTGAGTTATTGCAATGTGAGCAAATGTATGAAATTGATATAAGGTATATGGTAACATGACAACTCAGTAATAACTGATACAACATGCCTAGGGGAAATGTACAATTACTAAATGAAATACAACCAATGGATAACTTGAGGATCACACATGCTGTTAAAGGAGGGGTTTTGACAATCATGAACCAGTTTGATTATACACAAAGAATGCCTGATATATTCTTTGAGGATGCCTATTTTGAATCCTCACTGATTAAAGTTAATGTTTCTTATAAAAAGATTGATGTTATATTATATGATGTACATATGCAGGGCCAAAGTAGCCTGATGAATATAAATACCTGATAAAATAGAAACCATTTACATCTACTATTTTTGGTGTACCCAAGTAATATAAAAACTTGGATAATCCTCCACTCTGACCTATAGTAGATGCTTGTACTTCAAAAACATGATTCATAGCTAAATATCTTGACCACCGTTTGAAAGGTGGAGTACAAAATATGGTATATATATATATATATATATATATATATATATATATATATATATATATATATATATATATATATATATATATATATATATATATGCAAAGACTCCTGTCACTTCCAAAAAATGTCCTCAAATTTGATAATATAGGTAGTATTACATTTTTAACAATTGACATTAAAGACTTATTCACAGTTAAGGCATTGCATGGTTTTCTGATGTTTTAACATACAGGATAAACTTACCCCAGAACAAAATTAATTTGTATGTTCAGTTCATGGAAATTGTACTACACAATAATTTTACATATTTTGAAGGGCAATACTTCAGACAACAAAAATGAGTGGCCATGGGAGCTGCCTGTTGTCGACTTTACACTAATATTATTATGACAGAATGGGAATGTAAGTATGTATTTAATTCAGAATATGCCTCTTCATGGTGTTTCTACACCCGATATCTAGATAATATATTTATTATGTGGATAGGAGATAACAAAAAAGTCACAATTTATTGAATATATAAACCAAACAACATCTTTTTTGAAACTTTACTATAGTACTGCAGCGGTGGTGCTGCGGTAGCGTTGTCGCCTCACAGTTAGACGTTGCCCATTTGATTCTCAGTTAGAGCGTCTTCTGTGTGGCGACATGCGTGAATGGGCGTTCCTTCATTGAAGGTTGTGCGTTAGGCCCAGCAAGCCAGCACATCAAAATCTACTGCCAATCATTCGCGGACCGGAGTTCCGCTGTGGCAACCTCTAACCGGGAAAAGCCAAAAGAAACAAACAACTATAATACACATAAGAACACTATATCTTATTTGGACATTTTATTGATAAAGAGCTATGACTCAAATACTTTTGTTTCACAAATATATAGGAACCCCACATATTCAAACTCTTTGTTGCATTCTTCTAGTTGTTATCCTCCTGATCAAAAGCAGGCAGTAATAAAAGGTCAAATGGTGAGAGCAGCCCACATTGTTTCATTATTTACTGATTTCATTAAGGAATGTCAATTATTATGCCATATGTTTTTAAAAAGAAATTATCCATTAGCCTTAATTAATTCCATAATGGAAGACATTATAAATAAATGAAAGACAGGTATTTATACTCCTTTATTATTGGATGCTTCTAGTACTTCAATCATGAAAAAAAGCATAGACAATGGTAGTTATCTCAGACACCAACATGGGAATTATATGGCCAGCATTGTACGAGACAAACTTACTTATAACAATAATAGCAGAAACCACTACAGCGTAGCTTTTATAAATACATATTCAACAGAGAGCACACGTATTGTTAATATTACACAAAAATGGGCAATTATTAATAACAAAGAAGTGGGAAGGAAGCTACAGAAGAAGCTTTGCATTGCCTATAAAAAGGGCATACATTTTAAAAACATATTTTAAAATTTGGATGTTAAAAAAAACAAAATTCAATATAATATAATGAAGTGTGGCAACTGCAATTACTGTCAATACATACAAGTAGGGCATACAGTTACTTTAGTAAATCAGGTAGTATTTGGCTAACTGCCAAGGATGTACTTCATCCTATGTGGGAAGAAAACAATGTAAATTTAGGCAAAGGACGTATGAACATTTATAAGAAATTAAAAATAAAACAGCAAATTCATTATACAAACATACACATAAATATCCTGGCCACAGTTTCATTTTTAGTATATTAGTGTAAGTTAAATAGAATCCAAGGGGTGGTCCCTGGAAAATAATGTTGGAAGAGTATGACTTAAAATGGTAAATAAGGTTAAATTCCACCGTAACACCAGGGCTTAAGGAAACAACATTAATTGCATGTTTATTAAAAATGAAATCTTATCAAACGCCAAATAATAATTTAAGGCAAAAATGGAACACATATATATTTATATATATTTTTACGCCTTTTGTATGTATATAGTTTTAAATTGGCAAAGTAAATGGAAATGTTTTTTACTGGTTGGTAAATAACATGTGACTATGACTGAAATTTATTTAAACTTTGTAATTTGTATGTAGCAATTTTCTGAAGAAGTCCAGTGGTTGTGGATGAAAGCACTCAAATAAACTATCACTTCTTGGAGTGACTTGATAGAACAGCACTTTCTTACGTTATATTTTTCTGATTGATCATGTACCAGGTAACCTGTCCTCCCCTGTGTGATGTGTGTTGCCTGGATGCATAGCAATCATATCCATGGTCTGTTTAAAAGATGCAGTGGTCAGATTTTCCATGTCCATCACACCCAAGCAAACACACATACACACACACACACACACACACACACACACACACACACACACACACACACACACACACACACACACACACACACGCACACACAGTCTCCATTACTGTGTCAGCACATCCCTACCATCTTCACCAGAGGTTGAAGATTCTCCAAAATCAGACAGTGGCGTTCCAAAGTGCTAGTGCTGAATAATCACATGTGTATGCACCACACAAAATATCTTATATACATTTGACCCAGCTCAAGAGGAATACATGAAATGGAGGTGTATGGATAGTAACATTAACATTAAAAATAAATATTCTAATTGCATACCTTGTGAAGAAGGCCAGGCTGGTGGATTATGCAATGTTTCTGTATATCATAATTCAAAAAGTTTTAATATGTCAGACAAGGACTAAGGAGTAGACAGACTTATAGGTAGCCTTACTCAGATAGAGGTCTACATATCTGGGGTTTCTCTAGTAGATAGTCTTGCCGGCCTCCACTGCTCCGCCCCAACATCAAGCACTGTACTATGAGATCATGTGGATATTTCACTGACTGTGATATATGCCAGAAACTCCACCTATTCATGAGAGGTGGTTCACCTAACAGCCCAGCACATGTCAATCTAGCTTCTATTGCTACATGGGCAGCTCTTAGTTCAGTAGCTTGTGTTATGTCAGTGTTCCTCTATGGACCTGGCCATCAGCTGCATTAATGGTTACCACCAGATTTTCCAATGCATGGTCTCAGTAATCCCTGTCAAAAGCATCCAGGCCAAAGAACCATCAGCCATTTAGACAGAGGTTCTGGATAAGTACCTCATTCGCTGCAGCAAAAAAATTTAGTTTCTATGTTCTCATCAGAGTTTGTAGTGTGTTTCTGTGAAAACAGTGGTATTAAAATCTTGTTCATTAGTGGCCCTGAAAATTCCTTACACCACCAGAATCCATCTTGCCAACATAACGTGCTGTTTGTGTGACCAATGTTTTTTATATATATATATATATATATATATATATATATATATATATATATATATATATATGTATGTATCTCTCTCCCTCTCTCTCTCATATATATATATATATATATTTATATATATATATATATATATATATATATATATATATATATATATATGTCCCCAACAGTACAACCCTTATAGCAAAAGACCAAGGTGCCTTGACTGTTATTTCTCAGGGTAAAAAAGATTTTTGCACGTGACATATATGTATGACCTATACAACAGGATTTTTTTTTTTACTGAAACTGGCATCACACAAACATCCAAAATGTGTTGAATTGTACTATGAATATGTACTCATGGGTGTGCCTCCTAGTATGCTTAACAATCCTTCAGCCTAACAACTGGCGTTTCCCTGTCAGTAGCCCTCTCAATACATAAATCTCTAAACACTTAAATACAATACAATACACCATCTCTAAACACTTAAAAGTACTGACAAACTTATTTTATATTATATCCACAGTAGTGGTTAAAAAGTATTAAAATACAACCCTTTTCTGAATCAACACATTATTTATTAAGAAAAAAAAGCATTTCATTTCCCATTGAGATTTAGTTTCTTTTCAAGAACAAAGCAGATTTGGCCTACAGCATCTGAAACAGAAAGAATCAAAAACTAACATTGTCTTTATGTTCCTGTACTTCATAAAACATGCCCAAATCCTTCATTATTATATTAATATTATCAACTTATTTTTGTTGGATAACAGTGCCTGCACGGCATTTCAATACAATTTCACAATCATCTTTGAATCTGTGGACAGGTTGGGCTAACATGTTTTCTGAGTGAGGCCTAAACATAAGCAGGCTATCAAAATGACACAAGGGAAATTTGCTTAGTCATGACTAGGAAGGCGAAACAGTTAAAAGCAAAAGAAAAACAGCTAAACATTAGAAAAGATTTTCTGTCTACCATCCTGCCTCGAGGCTGATTTATTTAGCCAAATTATGCAAATTCTTCATGTCTTGTAAATAAGACTTTTACTTTGCAGAACTAAAATCACAACCTCATAAATCAGTATTACGTATTGTCTAATGTTTGCTGAATTCAGATGTGATACACAATGTAAATGCTTGTTATTTTCAAAACAGGTGATCTCTTATATATCACTGAGTATGCAAACAATATTTTCAGTACAATAAATGTATTTATCCAGCCAATGAACTACCGATATCTTATTAATATTTACTCGATGTGAAACCCCCTAAGGTTAGCTTTACCTAGCTATAACCTCAATTGAGCAAATTGATTAAAAATAAAAGGGTACTTTTTCTGCACTAAACTGATCTGATTTTCTTTCTTACCATGGGACTGCCTGCTGCCTCTGCAGCAGACTATGCAGGCCTTACTAACAAAGGCAGCACCCCTGAGACTGACTGCTGACAGCTTAAAGCCTACCTTCTCATTAGTACACAGAAGCAGTTATTTAACTCATAAAGTCAGGGGAAGTCACATCATTTAACTTACATATTAAACAGGTAAGTGGAATGGGCTTTGTCATGCTATTTTCAGCCCAACCCTGACCAGACAGTAATAAATGCAAGATGAGTGTGTGTGTGTTTGTGTGTGTGTGTGTGTGTGTGTGTGTGTGTGTGTGTGTGTGTGTGTGTGTGTGTGTGTTTGTGTGCGTGTGCGTGTGTGTGTGTAAGCGTGTGTGCGTGTGCGTGTGTGCGTGTGTGTGTTCATACACACGTATATATATATATATATATATATATATATATATATATATATATATATACATACATACATACATATATTTACCTGATTGCCGTTTGATAACTGGGTAGGTGAGCTAATCACCAGACCCTTTTAAGCCACATATGTACATACACACACACGCACAAACACTGACACATACGCATAATCTTTCAACAAACATGCTTTAAAAGGAAAAAAAAATCATAATGCCCACAGAAAACCAATGCACGTAGCAAATAAGCTGACATGACACAGAGGGTTACTTGAGGTCATAAATGATCTCAGAACACAGAAACTGTAGGATGCTAGGAATTACATGGCAAGCAGAATTATTTATACTGATACTTCTTCTCCTGCTTACACACTTAACATCCTAACAACATCCGTTATCCTCACAATTCCAACAAAACTCTAATACTGTGTCCTTAACGCAAAATAAATCTGAACCTCATCTCCAAGTCATACCGTTATCTATATTAGCATTCATGCATCCTACTGTTCACGTACAATTATCCAAAGCAACAGCCATTTACTCACAAACTGGCTATTAAACATAATATCAAGCAGAACCGCCACTACATGTACCATCACTCTTTCATGAACATAAAACTTAGCATTGACATCTACACGGTACCAGGCCCAACTCCGCATATTCAGGCACTAGGCAATATATCCCCATCACTGCCTTTATCCTTACCACCCAACCCTCAGTTACACGCTGGCCTTCATATATACCATACCAACAGACAACGTATTTATAACAAACTCCTAGAAATGCATGCATGGATAGCAGTGCACTCTCCAGACATATTAGTTCCCACAAAAAACTGGCTATGCCTGGAAACAAAAAATTTAGAAATTGCTCCGCCATGCTATAGCATTATCTAATAAGACAGAGCCATCAAAAAAGCTGGCAGTATCTCTGTTTTCTTCACAAATAGACTAGATATTTCCCCTTCCCCACACACCCTGCCAATTATATGCCCCACATAACAATGCTAGAACAATGAAAGCCATCTCCTGCTGGGCCTCCTCAAATTCCTCAAGAAACCATAATATTAGGTTATATTAATACAGACTAGGAAACCATACAATATGAAATCCACATAATAACATACATTTGTACAAGTTCATCCAACTTATAGCCATACCAACTATATATAACAAAGCTACAACCAGACAATCAACTCATAATTGGATTCTAACATCCTATCCATATAAAAGCTCATCCCATGGTACTCTGTCAGAGAGCCAAAGTGATCACTTACCAGTCTGCACCATATGGGACCAAAGCAACAGCCCCAAAACACATTAATGTATGTCTAGTAACAACACTTACTACTTTTCATGAAGACAGCTTGATCTCCTAAAATGGAAGTCACTAAAGACTCCCCCTTAGATGTTGTTGTCTCTCAGTTCAGTGTATACTATCCCTAGGTGTTCTAAACACATACCCCCCCCCAAAAAAAAAAGTCAAAATCAACCCTGACCTATGGCCATTCCTTAGCAACTAAACAGCTAATGAAACAAAAAGGCAAAACCAAGAAGCCTGGACAAAAAAATAAAAAATCTCCTACTTTACAAGCATATAGAAAACTAAGAAACCTAACAAAATGACTTATCAAGAAAGATAATACAACCTACAACTCAGCCAGTGAAAACATACACACTAATAATTTAAAAGTGTTCTGGGCCTCAGTCGATAAACTGCTAAATCTATGAAAAGCTGCACAACCAACTCCAAACACATGGAAATAAAATGATATCATATCCAAACAATTCAATATTCATAACCAACAGAACTTGTATCAAGCCCAATATACACAAGTCAAAGCACTATCCAAACCAAAGTGCAGAAGTAACCACAAACCCAGACTTTTTCAATCATTTATTAAGTGCTTGTGTCTGAATTAAAAACAGGCTTCATCAGAATGCTTTCTGCCTGCAAAAGATTTTCAGAGCAGTTCGCCTATGACTATATAAAAACTAACACATAAATAAATAAGCAAACAACCAAACAAATACAATTATTTTGTTTTATCACAGACCTTCCTTATGTTGTGTTTTCTTTAAGCACTTGTTTACGTGAACTGTGCAGCTGCTTAGAACTCTTAACAGAGCAACTAATATCAGAACAACTTCAAAACATGCACTTTGGCACTGTTTAAATTATATTACTTGTTAAGACATGCATTTCTTTTCTACAATATTTTCTATTTATGTACAGTTTTTCAGTGATATGCAGAGCGATAATTGTCTTCTCTTAGGTTCTTCTTCTTTTGTCCTGACCTACTTCAATAAACACACAACACCGAATGACATATGAGGACCTTTATTACACTTCCATAAACATGATTGTTAAGCAATAGTTACTAATTTCCACCAAAACATGACACAGGTGATAACATCCATGAAAGGAAGCATAAAATAAATAACCATAAGGGCAGCGTAACCGCTCACCCTTGAATAAGCAGCATCCCCACTTGCTGACTTATCCTTGCACTACCAAGGCAGCATACCACTCACCTTCAATTTATTGAATTACAACAACCAAATATGCAGCTCTGCTTGCTTATTAACTTAGCCAACAAAGCAAATGCTCACTTTCCTTCCCAACTTATTGAAGTGCACATCCAACACCATAGGAGGAACAGAAGAGGGCAAGTCTGCCCCTATTCTCCACCTTAACCAAACTGAAGTAACCACAATCCACACTAATAAAAAGAAGGAGCGAGGGAGGGTAGCAAGTTCACACCAAAATGTGGCTCCTACCTCAGCTGCATTGACAAAACCCTCTAAGTCCCTCCCTACCCTTACCTCATTTCCTCCTAAACATCTCTCCATCCCATTTCACCCTATCCACCCCCCCCCAGTCACTTAATGCCTGCTACTGTATGTATCTACCCCAACTGAAGATGTCCCAGGACAAAATGGTCTGTTCCAAACCTCATTTGTCCTGGTCCACTTCAATAAACACATAACACTGAATGATATATGACAACCTTTATTACACTTCCGTAAACATGATTGTTAATCAATATTTATTAATTTCCACCAAAACATGACACACGTGATAACATCCATGAAAGAAAACATAAAATAAGTAACCTTAAGGACAGTGTAACTGCTCACCGTTGAATAAGCAGCATCCCCCACTTGCTCACTTATCCTTGCACTAACAACGCAGCATACTACTCACCTTCAATTAATTGAATTACACCAACCAAATGAGCAGCTCTGCTTGCTTATTAACTTATCCAGAAGAGCAATCACTCACTTTCCTTCCCAACTTATTGAACTACACATCCAATACCAGAGGGTGAACAGAAGAGGGAAAGCCTGCCCCTCTTGTCTGCCCACCAGCTTGACTAGGCTGTTCCCCCCTTTCTCCGACCAAACTTCCAGCAATCTAACCACCAGTAAGACAGTAGGTCAAACACCATTTGGTGTACTCATCCTCCCTAACCAAGCTGTGTCAATGTCATTACCTCTTAACCCTATACAACTTTTTCTTTGACCAATGAATGTAATACCCCTCTTAGATCTCTTACATTCCATTTAATAAAATGCTTCCATCACGCCACTACCCATTATAGGTTCATAGGTTCATAGGTTGGTACCAGGCTATTAGCCCTAGGGCCTGTACAAGCCTACCCATAACAATTCCCTGGCTATTACTTCCCACAATATTTACCATAAGACACTTAAACCACCATCATGGCTGGTAACAGTACAACTTCAAAAACACCACCATCATGGCCAGTAGGAGTTTGACCCCAAAAACACCACCAACAATAGACCTAGCCAGGCAAAACTAACCAACACAATATACTAACAAACTAGATAATACCTGATGCCAACAGGTCACACAATTTCCGTGACATGCTATTACAGACCAGAATATAGTGAAGCAACCCAACCCAATCTATCCTGAAACTGTAGTAACTCAAAGCTAAATCCTCCCATCAAAACCCCTCATCTAGCTCACAAGCCTAAATACGCAATGTAACCCACTAAACCCCTACCTCTGATGTCTGCAATAATATCTGACCCATTACAAAGAAGACCCCCACTACCCATAAAACAGTGTGACAGACATCCTTGATGCTTTCCATACAAGATCAAACCAAGACAAGACGTAACCTTGAGACTGCAGAAAGAAAACACAGCAAACCAACAACTCCATATTCAGCCACACTGTTGGCAACTCATGGCCTCCTTTCATACTGCCCCATCAGTCGAAAACCTTCCTCAGCTTCTTCTCTTGCCTGTTAAGTCCACATTCTTCAGTCCCCAAAATACCAACTCTGCATGTCCCAATCAGCACTCCGAGTGATCTGTAAAAAAAAAAAGACTGTAAATGCTCCACACACATATAAACCAATTTCTTAATGACCAATATACACCAACAAGGGCATATCTCATTTATCCACTGCATAAAATGCAGACACTAGCAGATGCAAAACACCCCTGAAAATTAAATGTCCTACCAAAGATCGCATAAATTTATCTCTTAACTCCCCTAGCAATGGTACAACAGATACCCCTGTGAAACAAAACAAGGTCTTATTTTATAGCTAAAATTATCACTCTTCTAGCAACGCAGAAGGTCTCAATGAAATTAATGACTAGACAAAGAGAATTAAAACCATCCACAAACCTGTTGTATCATTCGGTGTACCCATCCACTGTAGACCAGACCAAAATGGATCCCTGTCAACCAGAAATCCTGTCCTTTAATTAACAAAGACACCAGTTGACTAAACAGTTAAAATAATCCAATAATACTTCCTGCCATCCAACCATCAAGCCGACCCCCCAACTTATATCCCCCAAACCCAACACCCCCGGCCACAGTTGTAGCAAATGCAAATCCCAGATGAACCCTCTATACAATGCACTGTCCAACCCTTCCCATAACCATAAAGAGAAACCCGATCATATACATCCCTCTGACCACCAGCCCCCCAGATGCCACATCCAATCAAATTAACACTGGTCACTGAGCAACCCCTCTGCTTAACCTTTCCACAAAAAGATCAACCCAACTATCATGCCCCCCCAACATCCAACCCATAAACCATATCGTTTCTCCACTCCCCTTGTGGACAACTCTAAACTCCTAACAACCCCATCTATCCCCTCTACTCTGCCCTTAACTCAACTCAGCCTCACTTGCCTCCATACCACTCCCTAACACAACAAGCCTAACATAGTTTAATGAGCACCTAACTGTAATTCACTTGTGCCCTTCTTGTAAACCCACCATTTAAACATTGCGGAAAAAAACTGTACAGTGAAAGTATACTCCTTTCACCCAAGTCCCCCATGAAGTAGGTCCTGAAAACTCACCTATGATGTGCAGCCAAGAACTCCAACATATTATCCCTGAAGGGTAAACATAAAAGTTGAACTGCAATCTAGAGCCTGGGACATCCCCTGCAACCTACATCACCATTTGAGCCCCATTTCCTTCGGGTTATTGACTAATCCCCACAGTGGACTTCCCCACCTGACAATGCCACTTGTCTGAACCTTCAGCCGATCCGAACTCTGTGCTTCCAACATCTGCGCCTCACTGTATATCACTGCAACTGCTGAATAACCCATCACAGAAACACTGTCTACAAAGAAAAGACAAATGAAAATCTTCTGACATAAAGAAACAGGACAAAGCCATAAAGAAAATGGGACCAAGGCCAAAGAGGGGGCAATTTTAAGTAAAATCTTTCCAATAAGGCTCCTACTGACATTCAAATTCACACGAACTATGAATGGGATGAAGTACTAAACCCCCTGTATGCTGCTACTTCTTCACTTTGACCTTGAATGGGATGCCACTCATTTGCCCAATACCACCATTCATATGAAAACCAATCAAATATAATAGCAGGTCACAATTTAAATTCTGCATGAAATGCTCCTTCAAACACTCACATGAATACATCAGCATGAGAGGTAATATTATCCCACTCTGTTACTGAAGTCTACCTTGAAGCACATGGTCTAAAATGCAGCAACTAACCACACCTCAGACAAGCCATCACCCTGAAAGAACTGCTGACCCACCAACTTGATAACACATGACAAGCTGTCTGAACCCTATGTCCACTACCATTTCCCCAAAGCAGGGAAAATCTCAAATGATAACACTGTGGCTAGATTCACCTTGCTGAAGGGACCCTGAGTGAAGCAAGGATCCTGGAAGGGTCTGCCATCATCTCCCATAGCTGTTACCCTTCTAAAGTGCAGACCAACGCTTGCCATGAAATTGCCTACAACCACAACTCCATGAAACAGCCCAAGGCAAGAACACACTCGGCACTTCTGTGAAAATCTCCACTGACAAGAGGCATACCCATTAACAATTGTGAGCTTATCCTATGTAGGCACACAGCCAAACTGAAGCAACGCAACCACTGAACATCTGTTATTTTAGGGTACATTGGAAATGACAAGCAACCCTGACTTGAAAGAGCTGCACTGCCGCCAATGGTCCCCTTACAAAAACCGATAGATTTCCATTAAGTACTTTAGTTAGTTAGCTACATAAAGACACCAAAATACCAAACACTTTTGCAAGTGATTACCATACACTTGACTATGCTCATCTGCATCCCATTAGCCACCTGGTACATGAATTAATGAGGTTATGAACCATTCAGCAGAAATTGAATTACTCAGCTATTACAGTACCATCTGTATAAGTCTGCAACAGTACTTCCCATGCATGATGATTGTTGCAGCAGATTAGTGTCTCCACCGAGGAGGTCTTGACTGGACCTCTTCTTCTAACTTTTAGCCTGGGGAAACAACCCACACTCCTCCTGTTGTAAGAAACAACTGGAAAAAAACAGTATAGGAAGTCGAAAGAAAACAGACTGGACAAAGTCAGTATAGAAAGTTAAAAGAAAACAAAACTAAGAAAAAAAAAAATTCCATTTTGTCTGACTTTTAATGGATAGAGGCCAAGAGAAAGGACACCACATGCCCTGGCTCCCCCGAAACCAGGAACGGAAGGAATATCCTAAACATTAGGGAAAGGGAAAACCCACATAGGAAAACTGCATTGTACACACTGATAACACAATATGTAGAACCCAGCCAAGCATGAACTCCCTCAAAACCGGCAAAGAAGCAATACCCTAAACATGATGGAAAGGGAAGACATACTGCATGTTCACACTGATAACATAATATGTAGAACATCAGCCATCCTTAACTGTCCTACAACCAGCTGCCATATTTCTCCCCCCCCCCCCATCCTTCAAACATAAGTGAAAAGGAAGATGAAGCCTTATGCCCAGCATCAGAGAAGGGCACCAATTCCCCACCGCCCCCTTATGACCGTTAGTGTCACACAGAATATATGGAAGATGATAGCTTTCACCATCCCTGCCGGAGTCTCTTGGAAAGCCCGCGAAGGAAACAATTACCACATCTCCTCTAAACTCAGATCCTAGCATGGCCCCCTGTCATCAGTAGCTTGAATCAAAAATCACATGTGTAATTAATTCTCCCCATCGTCTGTACTTATGCTATGTTCCCAGGTAATAGGTATGCAGTAACCCCCCAGCTGGAATTACAATGTTCAGGCCAACAAAAGGAGTTTCTACAACAAGCCAGTATTTAACGGGTTTAATTCTAAGATAAATGCCAGTGATTTGACAGACCACAAATTATTTAAGGAACAGAACCCCCCAACATTGAGATGAGAGCCCACCACAGTATCATACCTCTCAACGTAAGAAAATCTGACAAGTCAAAAATAGCAATGGAACGAAGCTCACAGTAATATCACACTTATAAACTTATAGATGTGCACTTAATCCTCCCCATGCATGGCAACTGTATTCACATTTCTGTGCCTGCGATCTTCCATCTCTCCCTTCCTCTGTCGATGAGAATAAGGCATAAAAAGGCAGCCCTACCAATAATGCTATCTTAGCCTCATCAATGCAAATGCTTTAATGCAGACATTGGAAGGTATCCAGGCAAGTGACCGATAAACTCATGTAACCCCTGGCAGCGCCACTGTAAAACTCTTCTAATTAGGACATTAAACATGGCCAGAAATGATCCATAACACTGCTTAATTCTGATGTTGTACTGCACCACTAATGCTGACAGAAGCCACCATTTTATGACAAAAGATATGAAGCAGATTATGTACAGTGTGAATGGTACAAACACATTGCCTGAACAGCAACCAACTTTCTGCCTCAAAACGGGTCCACCAACCCCCGACAACCATTCATCTTTACTGCTCATATGCAATACATGCAATTATTCGTGGGCAACTCCCGACGCATAGCACATAATGACTGCTAACTCTTGATGTCCCGACACCACCAACGAACCATTTAACTCTACTAAACAGACAGCAATACTGAAATTACCAGCAAATTGTCACAAGTGAGGGGACTCAAGCCACCCAAGTAACAAATCCAACCAACTGCTGACTTGCAGACAGAACCAACACACAACTTGTGGAACCAGGCCATCTGATCCTGCCCACTGAAAACAAGGGGGAAAACACATCAAACCCCACATTGCACTACCTGAACCAAAACAGCCCAATGTAATGATCCAAAATACCGGTTAAAACAAAGGGAAAACCATCCCTCAAACCCCACACTACACTACCTACATCAGCACAGCCCAATGTAACGATCTATAATACCAGCTAAAACAAGGAGAAAACCAGCCATTCAAGCTCACACTGTACTACCTGAACCTCTGTAATACCGGCTTAACTCTGAATTGCCCCTAATTACCATTTAAAGTAGAGATCTAAAAGCTCAGCCAAATGACCCACCGCAGATTCAGACTACTCCACTTACCAAAACATTACAGCTAACACCCAAGTCAAACACCGTGAAGCAGTCTCTTTCTCCCTTCCTTGCTAATGCCTATATTCAATTATTTGGCTCTGCCCCTTCAAACGAATGCTAAGAAACTGACTGGCAGATGCAGATGACCTTAGGCCAATGAAGTACCTATATCCAATGCTCATCTAAGTACTGGCCATTTTTCTGCTTCACATATTAAAAGAAAAACACAACCTCCTCACTTCCTCCTAAAGAATTAATAAAAGGGAATTAAAACAATCTGGCAAATATATATTCCTAACCTTGCAAGTGACATATATATATATATATATATATATATATATATATATATATATATATATACTGTAATCTAGCTCACCATACCTTACTACTATTAATGCAAGGCCTACCTGTACCTTTACGTACCTGCAGGTCGTCATGGATATAGCACTTGCTATAGCAAGTTCACACCAAAATGTGACTCCTACCTCAGTTGCACTTAAAACCCTCTAAGCCCCTCCCTACCCTTACCTCATTTCTTCCTAAACATCCCTCCATCCCATTTCACCCTACCCCCCTTATTCACTTAATTCCTTCTACTCTATGTATCTACCCCACTTGAAGATGTCCCAGGACAAAACGGTCTGTTCCAAACCTCATTTCTCATATGCATACTTGATGTCATAGCACCATCAGACTTGATTGATCACATGGCAGACATAGTGACTCAAGAACATGTACTCTGGCTGTATTCAAACACCGAGTAAGCTATAGGGATTGAAGAACTGAAATGGAATATTAATGGAAAGCTGCCTAGAGCCATTGCTAGTTATCTATAATGTCTTGCACAGATGAAATCAGATGCTCTGTCTTTGCTGATCTGCAGATGTTACGATGTTTTATTGGTATTATTTACAGCGGAATATGGTATGTGACTGCCTTGCTTCTGCATAGCACCCTACTCCTCAGCTTTTAAAGTGAAGAGCAAACATGTGCTTCTACAGCTTCCTAGATCCCATTGGCATTTACTGTAGGCTGTATCAAACCAAGTGTTGCATTTGTACCAATCAGGTTCCTACATCCAAATCCTTACCCTTTTCGGCATTTACTGTAGGCTGTAGCAAGCTGATTGGTGCATTTGTACCAACTGGCTTCCTGTAGCCAAATCTGCATCCCCTCAGCTTTTCAGTTGAAGAACAATGAAGAAATATGCAAAAAGGACTTATACTTTTTTTAACCTGTGGCAAGCCAATCCTTCCTCAAGAGGTACTGAAATGCCTGTCTCTGCCAGCACAGAAAAAAACAGCGCAGGGACTGCACTTGTTGATCGTGTCCCTTACAACATTGTGCACAAAATGGTGCAGTCCCTTCCCTACACCCTTACTAAGCTTCTGAATCTGTTACATGCTTACATACCTCAAACAAGAAATTCTGCAGCATTATTGTAATCTGTCCTGTGCACGCATGCAGTATTTATTGAAGCTTCATGAAGATTGTAATATATTTGCATGGCAATATAAGTCTTTGGTGAGCACTACAAATGACAAGCCTCATTGCCATGAGGAAAACAAAAACCCATCTCAGTGAAAGAGGTTACTGTTATCATTATTTGTGTTCCTTTTTTTTTTAATTACAGGGATGTGTGATGAGAAAACTGTATTAATTCACCTCTCGTAGTCACACACGTTGCCTGAAGTACAGAAGCAAAAGAAAAGTTAACTATGAATGTCTCCACAATATTGGCATTTGCTGTTTATTGCTCATCAGAGATTTTACTGTTATGGATAGAATATATTAATATTATAAATCTGCTATGGGATTACTATGGAGTCAGTCTTGCTAAGCAGTTTTCACTGGAGGCCAAGCTCTGGATTAGTTAGATTTTGAAACACATTGAGCTAACTAAACCATATGAAATATGTTGATAACAATTTGTCTTCTTTTCAAACTAGAAGTGAAGATTTCCATTGTTCAAAAGATTTGCTAGCTTATAAATGTTATGAAAATCCATACTACATGGGGAGTAGTTAGGCTGTGCTATTGGACTCTTGCTTGCAACAGGAACAAGAGTACATTTTTAGATATAACTTTATGTTCGTAATTAAAGGGATGTAAAACTGAGGAAATCCATGAGGAGCTATCAATAATGTCTTGCAGAGATGAAATCAGATCCTCTGTCTTTGCTGATCTGCAGATGCTAGGATGTTTTATTGGCATTATTTATAGTGGAGCATGGTGTGTGACTGTCTTGCTTCTGCATTTGTTACAGAAGAAACTCCAGAGAAGTGTGCACTGCATGTCTTTAGTAACACTGTTCTGAGTTTCCACCTCAGTCAACTTAAATATCTTACTCTTTGTCAGGTATTAAAGGCATTCAAGCCCAGATTTTGATACTCCCTTTCTTCAAGCATGCTATGTAACAATTTCACATAGGAGAAGGATCTTTGTTCATTTTTTGCCAATGCTACAAATAACAGCTGTTTAAATGTTTGGTTCTATAATACTTATCAAATTTCACCTAGTCATGCATTTTTAGATGTTTAATATAAGTGAAACGATCCGGATAATAAAACAATATTAATCTCATGAGTCAGTCATCATGTCCCAATGAAAAATGATGTGTTCAAACATATATACTTCAAAAAGCCTTCTTGTTTTAGCACAGCACAGCAGCAGTTAGCTGCAGTTAGCATTGTCACCTCACAACAAGATGTTCTCCAGTTCGATTCTTGGCTGGACCACCTTCTGTGTGGAGTGTGTGTGTGCGTGCGTGTGTGTGTGTGTGTGTGTGTGTGTGTGTGTGTGTGTGTGTGTGTGTGTGTGTGTGTGTGTGTGCGTGTGTGTGTGCGCGTGTGTGTGTGTGTGTGTGTGTGTGTGTGTTTGCGCGCGCCTTCTGTGAAGGTTGGGCGCTGGGCTGGAAACTCAACACTGTAAACACTTCACTGCCAATCAATCTGTAGACCAGTGAACTGATATGGTTACCCTAACTGGGAAAAGACGAAAGACATTGTTATAAAGGAAGCAGAACAGTGCCCCCTGTATCATGCTTAGGGCTGTAGTTCTGACAGACACAGCCTGTTCCAGCATAAAATGGATTTAAGGAACAGAACTATTTTGTATAAGACACCAGTCTATTGCAGGAAAGCAGAACATGCTTATTTAATAAAACACATCTCTTTCTTTATACATTTTATAATAATGTCACTGTCTTTAATTTATGGGTAACTAAAAATCTGTGCAAAATATATGTATTTTATGACTCTGACATTTGTATAAAAATACTTTTTTGTCGAGTCCCTAATATAGTTGGCAAATATACAGTAAATAGATCCTTGTGATCAACATATGTATATACATCTTTAAGAAGCTATCCAAGTGGTTGCACAAGTGAATAAATACTGAGCATGTGCAAGTCTGCCATTCTGTAGTTAGCTGTTGAGATGTGAACATGTATGCATGTAAGGTTTGTATTTTAGTTAATTCGTATTTAAAGATGCTGTTATCCAGTCTGATGTGTCTCTATGTATTAAAACATCTAAATGAAGCCACAAGCCTTCTTGTTATTTGTAACAGAGACAAATGAGTGACATAGTGTCAGAAGTGGCATATGTAAAGGACATGGTACCAATAGTGGCATATCTAAAAGGACAGATACCAGAAAAAGGTATGAAGCTAGGACGGCTTGGTGAAAACGATTTACAGCACTTGTCCAGATGCTGGTGGAATATACAGAAGTGGATCATTTCCAAATGTACAAAACTTCACAAAACAGGTCAGAAACGAATTTCAGGTATGAAAACTTGCTCAGCACTATTTATTTCCGTATAATATGAAACAGGACATAAAGAGCATTCCAAACAATATTTGCATAAACTGATATGTATGATATTGATAAAAAATATTCGAATTATCACAGAAAAGGTTTGAAATAAAGTCTGAATTGCATTAAATGAATAAAATAAGGGGAAATTACTGCATTTTCACAAAACATATGCATTTTTGTATTAAGCAAAGATATCCAAGTTATCAAAAGTGTATAAAGTGTTTGCATGTTTGTGCAGTATTACAGTAAGGTGTATTTCACAGAGTACAGCCAATACAAGGCATATTTCGCAAAGTATGGCCATTTCAAGGCATATTTCACAAAGTACATACATTGCAGAGCATATTTCACAAAGTAAAGTACTTCAGAGAGTTTATTGTGCATCTGAATGTTGTTACAAGCTCACAGAACAGTTTGTGCATAATTACAAGGGCCATATTTTCAGTGTGTTTGTGTATACTTTGTGGGCATGGCAGATGGATTTAGAAAACGCAGTGCACTTGTGTTTGACAGCAATATTGCTGAGAACTGGATTGTGTTTGAGCAAGAGTATGACATTTTCATACAGGCTGCATTTTCTGATAAAGATGATCATACAAAGGCATTTATTCCACTTAATTTAGCTGTTCAGAAGCTGCAGAAAGGGAATGATCATTTGTGTATGCACCTGCTATCTATGGTGGAGAGGGGGAAACCATCATATTGTTGTACCGGCTGAGTCAAGTGAGGACTCTGAGTGTTTAAAATGTAAATTTAGAGAAATGTGTAACCCCCAGACAAATATTACAATGAAAAGGCACTTATTTTACACAAGGGATCAAAAGAATAGTGAAATGTTTGCAGCATATATAACTGACCTGAGAAATAAAGCTAAAATGTGCAGATTTGGTAACTTAAGGGATGAGCTGATAAAAGACAGACTTGTGTGTGGGATGAAAGATGATGCTGTGAGAAAGATTTTGTTTTGTGACAGTTATTTAACTTTGAATAAGGCCATTGAGATTTGTCAGATATACTAGTTCACAGAAAAGCACACAAATATGCTTACAAATGAGAGCAGCACTAGAAGGCACAGCGATAAAGCTCATGTTGATAGTATGCAGCACATTATTAAAAGAAACAGGCCCAAGAACATGGCAGCTGTAACCCTTGCAGCATCTACTGGTAAACCCCACCACTTTCTACCACATTCCAGACATTGCACAGTCTCAGAGAAGCAAAAGAGTGAGTCAGCAAACTCAAAGCATGGGCCCCAGTCTAGTTTCATTGCCAACTGTCGTAATTGTGGTGGAAGTCAGAATCTAAAGGGAAAAATGTTTAGCTTTTGGCCAACAATGCCACAAATGTAACAAATGGAATAATTTCAAATGATTTTGTAAATCTAAAGGCCCACATTCTTTTATCAAAAGGGAACATTTTAAGAAAGGAGATGATCAGTTAAACAGTAGCAGTTCCACTCTTTATGTTAATATTGTGTCTGTGCTTCATGAAACGGTCCATGCAGTAGATTTAAGGGCAAAGAAGAAGTATGTTGTACTGTTTGGATAAATGGCAAATCCATATTGCTCAAAGTCGATACAGGCTCCAAGTGCAATGTTATGTGTGCATAAACATTTGCTTGAGTGTGTAAAGGTGAAAGGCTTGATTTGGCAAGGTGTGCAAAACTTGTTGCTTATGGAGGTGAAAAAAATCAAACGGAAGGCTCAGTAGTGCTTTCATGTTATTTTTAGCAGAGTGGAAGAAGCTACGATGTGTTATTTTATGTGGTCAAGAGGCACGTCCAGTCATTATTATGTCTTAGAGACTCTTTAAAAATTGGGCTACTTTCATTTATTGGTTCATAGGTGTGTACTAGGCTAATGGCCCTGAAGCATTTACAAAACTAGCCCATGGGATTATCCTGGCATTGTGCCACCGACCTTAGTTCCCAGTGCCTCTGTCAAGTAGAGCCACTGGGGTGATCCCCAGGGTGAATTTCCTCTTTCCCATCCACTCATCAAGATTTCTCTTGAAGACGGCCAGTGAGGCACTCCTCTTGACATGTATAGGAAACCTATTCCATAGCATGGGCAGTTTCTGTGTTATGAACCTGTCCCTCCAGCTTGTTCTGTTGATTGTGGTAATGAGGTTGAGGTCTCTGGAGTGTGTAGTGCAGAGGGATTGGGATTTCTTTAGATGTAGCATTTCTAACAGAGCTGGGTCAGACATAGCTTTGTAAGTTAAGCAGAGATCGCCTCTAAGTAGGCAATATGAGACACAGAATAGCTGGAGTTTTTTTGAGTCTGTCCATATAGGACTAGTGTTTAAGGCCTAAGATCCTCTTTGTGAGGTATTTTTGTGGCCTCTCCAGTTGTTGTAGGTGTCTAGTGAGGTACATGCCAAATGGGACATTGTACTCAATGACTGACCTAATGAGGGAAGAGTACAGGGAGACAATAACCTCTTTCTTCCTGGATGCAAAACCCTTAGTAATGAGATGTGCCACATAGAAGGACTTTCTGACCACAGTGACAATGTGGTGGTCAAAAGAGAGGTTGCTGTCAACCTGTGTTCCCAGATCTCTTATGGCACCTTCTGTGTTCAGTGGACTACCATCGATGTAATTCATGGGAACCAGATTTTTCCCAAAGGGAATGATGGCACATTGTTTGGCATTGAGCTTAAGGCCATGGTTCTGACACCAGTCATTGGTCTCAGTGAGGCCTTTCTGTATGATGTCAACATCACTTGGGGAGTTAATTACGGCTCCCAACTTGCAATCGTCTGCAAACTTTGTCAGCCAGAGTCTCTTTGTGTTGGCCTGGACTTCAGAGAAGTAGATACCAAACAGGGCAGGATCCAGGACCGAACCCTGTGGGACTCCACTCATGACTGGTCGACAGTCTGACTTGGAGTCAGCTACTTTCACACTGTGGGTTCTGTGAGCCAGTTTGCAACCCACCTAGTGATATAGGAGTTGATCCCTAGCTTAGTGAGTTTTTCTATGATTCCTGAGTGGGGAATGGTATCAAAGGCCTTGGTCAGATCAAGGTAGGCTATATGAACCACCGTGACTTCATCCACAGCTCTGTTGACTGACTCAAAGAAGTCAACCAGGTTGCAGGCATGATCTACCCTTCACAAAACCAAACTGTGTAGGATCCAGAGTTTGGAGGTTCCCTATATCTTTGTTTATTAGGTCCATGATGATGTATTCCATAGCTTTGCATATCAGACTTGTCAGGCTAATGGGGTGACATTTCCCAGAGTCTGTAGTTGCTCTTCCATTGTGGAGAGGGATGACTGTAGCAGTGCGCCATTTGGTAGGGACAAAGCCTGAGGTGAGGCTGTGATTGAACAGGGCAGACAAGCGAGGTGCCAGTTCACTCTGTAGTTCATGTAGAACACAGCCAGGGATATTGTCAGGTCCCACAGAAGCTGTATTCTTGGCCTTGGACAGTGCTGTTTTAACCTGTGCAGAAGTAATACTGGGTGCCTGGCAATCTACTGATATTGCGATTGGTCCTTCGGTGGGGGAGAGAGGGGTATAGTTGGCACTGAATCAGTCGGCCAGTATATTGGCAATATCTGTTGGCTTGGTATAGGAGGTGCCATTGTGCAACAGCTCCGAGCAAATCTAGGTATTGCTGTGGAGATTCTTTACATAACTATAGAAGGCCTTGTGGTTGTCTTTACTATCTGCTGCAATTTTGTTTTCATAGCTAGCTTTAGAGGATTTGATGAGGAATCTCAACTTTTTACTGAGGCTGATAAGGGGGTTTTTCCAGTCTTGGCACTTCACCTTATTTCTCATCAGTTTCCTCCTTCTGTTGTAGAGTTTGTTTATGGCAGGGGACCACCAGATTGGCTTCCTTTTTTCGGAGGAAAGCATCTTGGTTCTATTGGGTATGGCGAGATCCATGCATTTGTGTATGTGTTCATACAGGGCATTAGTGTATGATTTGGTGGTCATGCAGCTGTTCTCCAATTGCATGGGTGCTGTGAAGTTAGCCACCTCTGTTTTAAGGAGCCCAAAGTTAGCTTTGGAGAAGTTTTTCATGGTGGTTACCTTTGCAGGGGGTTGGGGGGTGGGAGGGATGTGGATTTCCAAGGCTATTACTTTGCGGTCGGATCTAACCAGGGAGGAGTTGACTATTGATACTGAGCAATGGTCACCCATGTTAGTAATGACCAGGTCAAGGATGTTGTTACCTCTACTGGGGGTAAGAATGAGCTGGTCCAGGGCATTGGAATTAAAATGAATTCCAGGAAACGTTGGACAAGTGCATTGGTACATGAGTAGTTTCCCAGTTAATGGAGGGGTAGTTGAAGTCACCCAGTAGGAGAGTGTTAGGTTGGACCTTAATATTCTCCAGTGCTTAGGAACATGGAGTGCGAGTCTTGGGTCATGTTTGAAGACCTATAGCAAGCTACAACCTGAATCGCTGTCTTACCCAATGTTAGCTGCACCTGAAGTATCTCTGATGCGTCATGTTGGGCTACCAGTCTGGAGGTGTGTGCATCCTTTATGAATATGGAAACACCACCACCTTTGGAGCTTCGTTCCAAGTTCTGGGCCTGAAAGGTATGGAATGAGTTATAACCTGGTAGTGGAGGGGTGCTATCTGCTGCCTTGAATCAGGTCTCTGTTACAGCACAAATGTAAATGTTCTCCATTTTAAGGAGTGCTTCAAGCGAGTACATTTTGAGATTTAGACTTCTTAATAAGGAAGTTCATCATGTTAGCTTAAAAGACCACTACTCTAATTTTGCCCAGCACATTTTTTTCTACCTATGCTGATCTTTTCCAAGACAAACTAGGCAAACTTCCAGGTGTCCACTCCATAAAGTCAGACCCAGAGGTCAGTCCAGTTATCAGACAAGCACATAAAATTCCAATAGCCATACAGAACAGAGTCAAAGCTAACTTAGACAAAATGGTGTGACAAGGTGTGATTTGTCCAGTGAAAATTCTAACTGAATGGGTATCTTTCATGGTATTAGCTCATAAAAAAACTCAGATGACATCAGAATATGTATTCATCCATATGATTTGAACAAAGCTTTAAAAAACCTCATCATCCAATGCACATAGTTGATGAAGTCTCAGCCTTAATGCCAAATGTCAGTATTTTTTTCTGTCTTAGATGCAAAGAGTTCATTTTGGCAAATTCAACTTGACATAAAATCCTCTTTCCTCACTACTTCTAATACTCTGTTTGGCAGGTACAGATTTTTGAGAATGCCATTAGGGATAAATTCTGCAAGTGAAGTCTTTCAGTGTGTAATGCAGTAATTTTTTTTTGGGTGTCCTTATGCTATCATAGTAGACGACATATTAGTAGGAGGTTGTGATGAAGCGGAACATAACAGAAACCTCAGAAATGTTCTAGAAAGGGCACGTCAAGTGAATCTTAAGCTCAATCCACACAAATGCAAATTCAGGCTATAAGAAGTCACTTATATTGGTCATTTATTTACAAATACAGGCCTACAACCAGATCCTTCAAAGCAAACAGCCATTCTCAAGATGCCAGCTCCAGACAATGTTTAAGCCCTGCAATGTTTTCTTGGCGTGGTCAACTACCTTGCCAGGTTCATTCCAGTCTTTAGCCAACATTCAACACCACTCAGACAGCTGACACAAAGATGTATCCTGGTCTTGGTTAGAGCAATACCAAAGAGCATTTGATGTCCTGAAACAGAGAGTCGATAGTCCACCAACACTCAGATACTTTGATGTTCACAAACCAGTTACACTTACCTGTGATGCTTCGAAATTTGGTCTTGGTGCAGTCATTCTACAAGAGAATCAACCTGTTGTCTGTGTATCAATAACTCATACCAAACTGAGATGCAGTATGCCCCAGATTCAGAAAGAGCATTTGGCAATTGCGTTGTATGTTCCATGTTCCATGATTATGTTTATGGTAGACCTATCCAGATCGAAACAGACCACCACCCATTAGTCACTATTCTGAGAAAGCCACTGCATTCAGCTCCAGCCAGACTGCAACTTATGATGCTGAGATTGCAAAAGTACAATTTCAATCTTGTCTCCAAGAAAGGCAAACTTCTTTATCTTGCTGATACATTATCTAGATCACCTGTAAATACCACTGAACAGAGTGAAAATCAAGGTTCTCATTCGATTGATGATTTTGAAGTTATGGAAGTGATAAATTTTTCTTCCTCACATCTTGATAAGTTGACAGATGACACAGCAACAGATCCAGTTTTACAAAGGCTCAACCACATCCTCAATCAAGGGTGGCTGTCAAAGAAATCTAGTTTACCTCAAGAAGTGCAACTTTCTTTTCCATACGGAGATGAGATTCTGGCTGACATAGATATCATTATGAAAGGTCCGAAAGTTATTGTTCCAAAGTCCTTGCAACCAGAGTAAAATACTATTTTGCATTGTGGTCACCCAGGAATTGAATCTACCAAAAGAACGGCGAGAGACAGATAGTATTTTGGTCTTCTATGTCACAAGACATTGAGACAGCACTATTTTCTTGTTCCGTGTGTAATAGTACAAAGCCTCATCAACAGAAAGAACCACTTTTTCTTAACCAGATTCCAGAACTACCTTGGTCGACAGTAGCCACAGACATCTTCGAGTGGAATGGTCAACATTATTTGGTGTTAGTAGACTCTTACTCCAATTGGTTTGAGATTGACTTGCTTCTTAACCTAGCATCCAGTACTGTCATTACTAAGATGAAGGGTCATTTTGCAGTACATGGTAGTCTGCACAAAGTTATTTCTTACAATGGCACGTAGTTTACAAGCCAACAGTTCAAAAGATTTGCTGAAGAATGGGCCTCTACTCATGTCACAAGTAGTCCAGAGTACCCGCAGTCAAATGGTTTGGCAGAACGCACAGTACAAAGTGCAAAACAGTTACTTGAAAATTCAAAACAAGATAATAGTGCTATTTTCCTGAATATCTTGAATCTCAGAAATATTTGTCATGATAAACATCTTGGTTCACCTGCTCAGAGACTTCTGTTGAGTCAAACCAGAACTACATTACCACTCACTAGTCAATTGTTGATTCCATGTGTCAAGAACTACAGATCAGTAAAAGACAATCTGTTAAAGAAGTGCCTATCCCAGAAGTCCTACTAGAATAAGACCAGTAAACTCCTCAATCCATTATGAGAGGAAGACGTAGTAATGATGCAAATGTCTGAAGGTTATGATCGGATTGGTGTCTTAAAGAATATTGGTCCAGAGCCGAGATTGTACATTGTGAAAACAGAAGAAGGAATCTTTAGGTGGAATCGGAAACATTTGAGATTGGGTGTCCAAATCACAGCGCATAGCTTGTGAGAAAGACTCTTTATCTCAGAGCGAGTTGTCCATTGTTCCAATTCCAGAGGAAGTTCCAGAGGACATTCCTGTTCCTATGACGAATCTAGAAGTTCCTGGTACGAGTTGTGCACTGCAGACTGTCCCTGTTGCTAAATTTAGTTCCAACTGTTATGCTACGAGATATGGTAGAATCTCTAAATCCTGTAGCATATATGAAGCAACTTGGACATGAACATTGTGTTTTGTTTCTGATGTACATAGTAATGCATGCCTAGCTCTGCTGTTGATTTTCATAAAGGGCAATCTTTTTAAGAGGGTGGATGTAGATCCACGTATGTCTATATATGTTTAAGAAGGGTCCATATTAGAACACCGAACATTCAAAATGTCGAGTGTTCTAATATTGACCCATTCTCAGCGAACGCTGAAAATATCAAAGAAACAGAAAACCAAAATTTTTCCTAGGGAAAGAATTTGCTTGTCTGTTTCTGTTGCTTCGGTATTTTCAGCACTCTGGTGGAAAGTTACGGGTCGGGTTCAGGTAAGTGTGCGATTATGTGGACGTGAGGGTTAGGGCGGGTTAGGTGAGTTAGCATTAGGGCGCGGGTCAGGTAAGTGTGCGATTGTGTGGATGTGAGGGTTAAGGCGGGTTAGGTGAGTTACGGCTAGGGCACGGGTGAGGTGATTGTGCGATAGTAACAAACCTTAGGGTTAGGGTTTGGGTTAAGGAAAGTGGATAGTTAGTGGTGTATATATAGTTTAGTGAAGGGTTAGGTGTAAGAGTTTAGGTGTATGTGTGTGGATTGCTGTTTGTTTGGTGTGCTTGTGTTGTGTGTATGTGTTTTGGAACAGCAAATTTTTCCCTAGGAAAAAATTTGCTGTTCTGAATGTTCAATGTTTTTAATTTTCGATTGATAGGGTTCGATATTAGAACACTCGACATTTTGAATGTTCGGTGTTCTAATATAGACCCATTTAAGAAGTTATCCAAGGGCTTGTACAAGTGTATAAATACTGCGCATGTACAAGTCTGACTGCCATTTTGCAGTTAGCTGTTGAGATGTTAACATGTACGTATGCAAGCTCTGTCTGTTAGTTCGTTCATATTTAAACATGCTGTTATCCTGATGCGTTTCTATGTATTAAAGCATCTAAATGAAACTCCAAGCCTTCTTTTTATTTGCAACAGAGGCGAATGAGTGGCAGATCCTATATAATTTATTAGTTAAGAAGTACAGCTAGCACAAATGAGCAGCATTACGAAATAATGGAATGTTTAGGACCATCATAAACAATATATCTCTGCCAGGGAATACAAGGAAAGTCAGAATTAGATTTAGGGAAAGACACCAAGAGTATAATGAAAATACATATCTATAAAATACCATTATCAGCTAGCAAAAATGTTAAGTGTACATACAATTGCAATATAAATTAATTGCCATAAATCCAGTCTCATTTAGAAAATGTTCAGCATAACAATTACAGTTGTGCATATCTCAAATTGTAATAATAAGATAGTTGAGTGATGGACTGATTTTGTGAGAATCTGAAAGAAGAAGTTGTATTAAGCAAAAGATTATGTCAGTAAGAAGTTTAGGTTGATGTAATGGAACCTGCCATATAAAGGACAGTAAGAGTATTAAAATATAAGAAACAAAGCTATATATATAAGAAACATAAGCTCTGCTTAGGTGACATAGCTGGATGAAAGGCAGTGACATTTGACTGATGAGATGAGGTGGGATTTTGGTGTACTCCAAAATTTAGGGTAAAATGGGATATCTTTTATTTATGGGGGATTTCATTCCCAGATGTTTAAACATAGTGAAACTGTACCTGCAGAATGGAGTTTATTTTTTTTTGGGGGGGGGATCAGCAGTGTGGGGCAAAGGGGCTATGGTTTTTCATGCTGCAAGAAGAAGGCTGCCTAATTAGTTTAACTGCAAGGGGTGAAAAGGTCTAGTTGACAAGGAATGTGAATAGCTGGGATCCTAGGAGAAGGTCAACCCTTTGTTGAACAGGTTGCTATTTTGCTTTTTCAAAGCTCATTTTAGGAGGCTATGCAACAAATCTATAAATTTTAGTGGTTATGGTTTAAATGTGTGTACATTTTGTTGTTGATTCTGTGTCTATGTGGGGAAGCAATATCCAGTTTGTGACAATAGAACTCCTTTCCCTATGGCTGTTCTGGAGGATTTAGTAAGAAATGACAACATTTTATTGGTCCAAAGTAGGAAACAGTTAGCCTTTAACCTTGTGTAGTCAATGTGGAGGGAGACTTAAACTGAGGTGTCAAGCCAAATTCCAAGGTAAGAGGTGACGTTTCCTACAGTGCTTTTGTTTTGATTATAGTTATACAAAAGTTATGTTCCATAGAAAAAAATATAGATATGTAAATTATCCAAGTGTGCGTTTGTGTGTGTGTGTGTGTGTGTGTGTGTGTGTGTGTGTGTGTGTGTGTGTGTGTGTGTATGTGTGTGTGTGTGTGTGTGTGTGTGTGTGTGTGTGTGTGTGTGTGTGTGTGTGTGTGTGTGTGTGTGTGTGTGTAGATATAGATATGTGTGTGTATGCATGAATCAGTTAAGAACTGAGAAAGTATGCTTTCTGAGGAAATACTACCCTGTTGAATCCAATCCTTGCTACTCGGTCTCCCAGGAGTATAGGCAGGGTGTATGGACAGAGGGTTGTGAGAATAAAGGATGAGATGGACAACACACATGGAACATTATGGTAAGTACATAACGTCTTTATGTGATGCTGTCAGTCTCGCCTTTATTGTCACTGATGGCACCATGTCCAGCAACCTGACTCTAGGGTGGCTCATGGGAGAATATTCCTCAGAACCATAGAACCAAAAAAGCTCTACTCCTAGGGGCCAAATCCACTTTGTACTGAGTAATAAAAGTATGAGGTTTTGCCCAAGTAGCTGCAGCACAGATATTATCCAGTGGTCATCTAGTTTGAAAAGCTGCAGATGTGGTTACAGCTCTAGTGTCATGAGCTTTAACAGAACTTGGAAGAGCTCTGTTCTTTGAATTATAAATGTATGATATGCATAATGTAAGCCATTTAGATATGCTAACTTTTGAGACTGGTTGACCTTTTTTTTCGTATCAGAATAAGAGACGAAAAGCTGATCTGATTTTCTAATTCCAGAAGTTCTATGTAAGTAAAACTGGAGTTGTCTATGAATATCTAGGAGATGTACAGAATATTCTCCTTTATTTTGAAAGTTGGGGAAGAAAACGGGGAGCTCTATAGATTGGTTAAGGTTACTTTCTGACACAACCTTGAGCAGAAAGGAGGAGTTAGTACGTAACAAAACTCTATGCTTATGAAAGACTAGGTATGGAGGCTTGGCCGACAAAGGTTGCAACTCCGAAACTCTTCTGGCTGAAGTAATACCCACTAAAAAGAGAGTGTTCCAGGAAAGGTATTTCAACCCATATGTAGCTGATGGTTCAAAGGTGGGACAGATGATTTCAGACATGACATGATAGCACAACCATTTTTTCCTATATGGAAATTGCTGCTAACTGAACTCTAATAGTTGCTGCAGCTGCTCCCTCATTGAAAACCTCTTTCAAAAGCTCCAAAAAAGAATGTATAGGCACAGCAATGGGATCTATCTGATTATCACTGGCCCATATAACAAATCTCTTCCATTTGCTTTTGTATAATTTTCGTGTACATGTTTTGTGGGAAGATAATAGAATATGCTTGACTCGAGAGGAAAGGACAGAAACCTGGCGATCAGGGGTAGTGGAGCAGCCAAGCTGTCAATCTGAGGGTGTCCAGGTTAGGATGAGCCATTCCTGACAGCTGAGTCAGTAGGTCTGGAGCCAAGTCTAGAATCTATGGTTCATCCGGAAGATGAGGCTGAAGAAAATAGAACCAGATTTGACGAGGCCAATGGGGGGGCAATTACAATTATTGTTGTCTCCAACAAACTTGTTTTCTGCAAAAACCTGGAAATTAGAGGGATCAGAGGAAATGCATAAAGAAGTCCCAGCGGTCAGTCGTGAAAAAGTGTATCCCTTAGTGACTCCCCTGTGGGGGGGATCATGGCAAAGTAGTTGCTGCATTTAGCACTGATGGGTGATGCAAAGAGATCGCAACAAGGCTGGCCCCATTTCTGGAAGATCACTTCTATAACTTTCAGGTTGAGGGACCACTCATGTGGCCATAAAACGTCTCTGCTCAATTTGTCCACAATCCCGTTGGATTTCCCCAGGATGTGCATTGCTATCAGAAAATGGATGGTGGCTGTATCCCACTGCCAAACCCTGAGAGCTTCTGGTTCCCCCCGTTTGTCTATGTAACAGACTATGGACATGCTGTCTGACTGGATTGCTATCATTCCTACAGGAACAGTGTTCTGAAATGCTTGCAATGCTAAAAGCATCGTCCTCATCTCTAGGATGTTTATATGCAAAGGACCTTTATGTTCCTGCCATATGCCATGAACTGTCTTCTCTAGAAAATGCTTCCCCCATCCTATCTGGGAAGTGTCTATGGTCACCATGGCTTGAGGTTGAGGGGTGATGAAAGGATTGCCCTGAGACACTAATGGAGATTGAATCCACCTTTTTAAATTCTTTTTGCAGGTGTTGCTTAGCATAATTATGGGGGACATTGGAAGTTCCAAGATTAATCATTGTGTGGAAAGTAACCACTGAAGTATTCTCATATGAAGGCGAGCTAGGGGAAGGAGTATGATTGATGCAGCCATTTTCCCCAGTAGCTGAAGAACCAGTTTTGCAGAGGCTCTTGACTTCATGATTAATACTCTTACATAATGATGGAGATTGTCTACTCTGTCCTGTGGAGTCTTGCTATTAGTGTACTTGTGTTTATCTCTGCTCCTATGAAGACTAAAGCTTTGACATGGCTCTAGAGCAGATTTTTCATAGTTTACAATAATACCTAGGGAGGAACAGAGTTGGTGGATATAGTCCCTTGTTTGTAGCAGATGATGCCTGGTCGGGGTGATTATGAGCCAGTCGTCCAGATATGGAAACACGCAGAATCCTTTGCATCTCAGGTGAGCTGCCAATACTGCCATGCACTTGGTGAACACTCTGGGGGGTGTAGTAAGACCAAAGGGCAGAGCTTGAATCTGGAAGTGACTGGCTCCTTGCTGGAAGTGCAAGAACCTTCTGGATCACCTTTCCATTCGAATGTGGCAGTGCACATCCTGAAGTTCTATAGAGCACATCCAATTGTCTTTTTCTAGGAATGAAAGTACTGGCTGCAGTGTCATCATCTAGAACTTGGTCTTTTTTACCGATCTGTTCAGACTGCTGAGATCCAAACTGGAACTAAAAAGAATCTTGAGTAAGTTCCGGATCCTCTCTGGTCATGGGGACTAATAGGATGACTCTTTTTCTTAGCCACTTTTGGATTTCTAATGTTGCTTGTTCCTTCTGACTGGGTTGAACATCTGGAACTGACTTGTTTACGGGGATGGGGAAGGAGAAGGGAATGATATATCCTCTGGATATTATGTCCTGCACCCATTTGTCATTTGTTATCTTTAGCCAGGTTTCTTGGTACAGAGACAATAAACCCATGACTGCCTCCAGAGGGGAGCAATCAGGCACTCCTTCAGGAGCATTGGAAGGGTCTCCCAAACAAAGACTCTCTGGAGTCCTGATTCTACGGGCCTCCCCTGCAGCAACGGTGGTGTCTTCCATTATTGTTCCCCCCTCTGACTCTAGAGGAACTTTCACCCTCTGTGTCTTGGAAAGACCTTTGAGATTTTCTGAACCACATATTCCCAATACTTTTCTGACCTTTGGGAAAGGGTCTCATAGGAGTGGAAAAATGTAGTCCAATGGCAGATAAGGAATTGCCTTCTTGTTCACACCTGGTGAGCATTTCCTTCACATTACGCCCAAAAAGAGAAGAGCCATCAAAAGGGGCATTAATGAAGGAAGACTTGAAGGGCACTGCGAAATCACAAAGGCACATCCAGGCCTGCCTCCTAAGAGAGATACCTAAACTGAGTTCCCCTACTCATTCCATCTGCTGCATAAGATATGACTCATAGACAAGTTGACGACTGAGTTCAGGGTGGCAAGCTGAGCATTGACTTTATCTGCCACCACATTAGCTACTGCTCCTTGGAGGGAGTCTGATAATTCCTTTATCAGGTCTCTCTATAATCTAGTGAAGTGGGTGAGGTAATTCAGGGACTGTAAGGCAAAGGTCGCTGATGAAAATACATCCTTCCCATATCTATCCATAGTCCAAGAATCCTTATTAGGAGGATGGATATAGGAGCTGGTTTCAGAAAGCTCCTTTTTAGTGGCTGACAACATGACCATGGCATGAGCCGCTACACCCTTTGTTAAAAAACGTTTTTCTTTACGGGCAGTAATGTACTTATTTGGCCTCCTAGGTGTAGGGTCTATGAAGTCTGGGGTCTCCCAAGTGTTCCAAGAAATTAATTCGATAAGCTCGTCGGAAGGAGGCATCACCCAAGAGGTTGAAGGGTGAGACCCAAAGGTCTTCAGGTAAACTGACTCCTCGGCCAAAGGGGTGATGTACTGCCAATCACCTCTCTCTTTTAAGATTTCCAGGATGTCACCAAAGGAGACATCTTCATGAGGTGATCATGGGGACCCTTCTGCTTCATCGTGGTCGGTGTCAGATGTGATAGACTCTTCTGGGGAGTCAAGATGCTTCTCTTGGATGTCCTCTTCGAGGATCCTCCTCAGTGGGATATTCTGGAGAGGTTCTGGAAGAGGGGGCAGTCCCCTGAGGGACATTCTGAGGCATAGAGTCTCTGCAGACCTGTGGAGAGGGCAGGTGAGAAGACAAAGACACCTGGACAGAAGTAGGAGGAAGATCCGAAGGAGATTGTGTCTCAGACTGGGAAGTAGTGAGAATCCTCCTCATTACCTCAAAAGCAGTCTGCCCCTGCTCCAAAGAACTCCCCAGATCCAACAAACAAGGTGTCAGAGCTGAAGGAACCTCCGCAGCAGAAGACGGAAGCTCCGAAGCACAGATAGTTGCTGAGCTCACCCATGATGAGGCCCCCAGCGAATTTTGAAGACTCAAGTGATACGCCCTCAGAAAAAGGCCTTTCAAAATAAGTTTGTTTTTATGTTCCATCAATGCCCGATAGTTAAAATAGTGACAGATGGAACAAAATACTTGTACATGATGACGCCCTAAACAATACACACATAAAATCTGTGAATCACTGTGGGGCATTTTCTTTCCACACTTTTCATGTTTTTTGAAGCATAATGGATTCCCTACTTCTTTTTGTGACACAGCTAATGGAAAAAAGCAGACACACATATACACACACACACACACACACACACACACGCACACACACACACACACACACACACACACACACACACACACACACTTACAGAGGCCAAAGAAGAGTCCTCTAACTTAAACAGACAGAAACACACTCATCAAAAGTGAAAGAAGAGTCTTGTAATTTTAACAGATAGAAAAAGAACTATGTAAAAACCTCTGATAAAAACGGACATCTGTTACACTTCCTCTAACTTATATGGATGCTACCTAATGGAAAATATGGTAAAAAAACTATTTAGAGATACTAATTAAAGATAATAGAAAGACGAATTTTAAATTTAACAGAAAAAAGGTGACAGTCTAAACACAGAAATAACACTTAGCCCAGAACAGTGTGATCCAACCTCTTCGCTGTGCAGCAAATGAAGTCTAAGGTTGCTAGGAGGTTGCATTGTGGGTAAAGAATAAGGCCCATGAGCTTTGGTGAAGATCTTGAGCTTGAAAAATGGCTGAGACAGATCTGATGCATCGGATCTGTCCCATCAGAGAGAATAAAGCTGAGATTGACAATATCACGTCATGAATTTGTGTTGCATGGAGTTGTGAGGAATTCCCTGCAGTGGTAAGTTAATCAGGTATAGAGGCCATCTGCCTGATGAGCTGACAGTTTTATTCATTACAGAAGAGGATGTAAGTCTTTTGTTTTGACTTGCTTACAGTAAATTTGAGAAATGCAAAGAGGATGCTCCTGGAAGTGAGATGAGTTGTGGTCAGCGAGAGTGTTTAACAGGTTGGAAAATTCAGAGAGGAAGTCATTGCTTTATAACAGTGCCCAGCTTACTGGGAAATAAAACATTTAGAAAGTGGGAACTCTGTAAAAAAACTCTAACATCACATGAGTTTTACATACATATATATATATATATATATATATATATATATGGTTCCCATTCAGAAGCCTGAAACATCATAAGCCTGAAAATCAAAATCCTGAAACCAAAAGCCTGAAAATTCAGAATCCTGAAAACTCAAAATCCTGAAAGCCCAAAATCCTGAAAGACCAAAATCCTGAAACTCAAAATCCTGAAAACACAAATAATGCTAATATGTCACTATAAAGACACTAATATCTACCAACTGACCCTGACCCTAACCCTAACCCTAAGGTCCGTCACTATCGCACACTCACCTGACCCGCGCCCTAACCCTAACTCACTTAAACCGCCCCTAACCCCAATATTTGTCACTATTGCATACATGCCTAACCTGCCCTAACCCTAACTCACTTAAACCGCCCTAACCCTAAAATAAAACCAACCGCACACTTACCTGACCCCAACGCATGACCTAACACCACAGGGCTAACAATAGCAAAGCCACAATGACATCAGTATGTCTATTTTGTGTTTTCAGGATTTTGAGTTTCAGGATTTTGGTCTTTCAGGATTTTGGGCTTTCAGGATTTTGAGTTTTCAGGATTCTGAATTTTCAGGCTTTTGGTTTCAGGATTTTGATTTTCAGGCTTATGATGTTTCAGGCTTCTGAATGGGAACCATATATATATATATATATATATATATATATATATATAAAATTCAGTATTACAATTATAATTTATATACGCATTTCATATTGCAGAAGGCCAGTGGCTGAGTGTGTTACCACAGACTAAAAATTTAATTGTGTTTGGTGTTGACCCTCCAATATGAACTGTTCTGTCAGATAAAGAGAGTAAGTCTGTTAAATGATTTGGGAAAAGGGGCTGTACAGCAGCAATGTTAGATTTCAAGATTATTGATTACCATACTTCGGTTGCACAGAACTAATTTGATATTCTAAATTAAATTGGTGTTATCACTGGAGGGGTCAGAGGTTTATCCATTTTAGATGATCTTATTTCAGAAATTTTTAATGGAAACCATTGAAATGTTGGGAGAAAGAGAATGAATGGCCAAAAAACAGACAGACATACTACGTCTGTTATGGCCATGTGTCAGAATATCCCAGTTTTCACCAAGGTGTGTGTGTGTGTGTATATATATATATATATATATAAGTTCTGGGGGTATGGGTGTTCTGGGGGTAGGGGTTTGCCCTTCTGTAAAACAGAAGTTTAAAGGAGAAAAGTAATGTTCAAGATTCACTCTTCTTCTTCGTTTTCTTCTGTCTTTTTTTTCTGCATGCCAGCACTCGGCATTTCCAGTTCTAACATTTCAGTAGGGAGCAATTCCTGATATACGTCTTAGATGGACATTGTTTAAGTTAACAGAAACAGCTGACAATTTGAGATTATACATAGGACAACAAAGTTACAGTGAAATGAATGCTAGTGTTTTAGCTATTGTGTACAGTCATGAAATAAGAAGGTGTGCATAGGCTCAGAATTTTTGCCCATGGATATAAAACCACACATTTGGAAGGCCTTCTTCATTAGACAGTTTTTTTTCAGCAACCCTTTCCAAAAAATTCTGCAAATATTTGAAGAAAAAAGGAAAATGAACAGCTATTACATTTTTTTAAAATGAAGTGTATCAAAATACAACTGGTAATTTTATAGACTTCTACTAAGATTCATTAAATTAACACTTGGTGAAGAACCAACTCACTGAACACAACTGGTTAGGAATTTAACCTAATAAAATATTAAATCTAATTACTTTTACAACTACCAAGTTCTCCATACCCCACAGAACTTATAAAAGTCAACTCCACAGATGCACCAACACGAACAAGGGAGAAATATCCCAAAAATAAATTAATTGCAAGCAGTGCATACTTAAAACTAAAATATGTAGTGGTCTATGGAAAACAGTGAACAAGGATTTCAGCTTTACTAAGGTGTTTTCAATCAGACAGAACCTAATCAAGATTGTATACATCTAGATGTAGGGAAATCCATTTTACGGAAAATATAAAGCACTGCAGAATGTTGGAAAAAACATGCAGTCTAAAGAAACTCAGTGGGCTGGGATGGAAAGAAAGCAGTAGGAACAACAACAAACTGTCCACTCACAACAGCACAGAACATTCCATCCTTTGTCATCTGCTCCTCCAGCTACAGGGCAAATAGACGGCAGACTTTCTCTTTTCAGAATTTGCTAGGTCACAGAACATTAAGTCAGTGGATCGGAAAAGTAGTGTTAAAGAGTTACTCCATAACTATGCAATAATCCTTTTCCATTGAAATGCCTTGTCCAAGTGTGTGCTCATCTGTGACTAAAGGTAGTACAATTTAACACTATTTGGATTATTACTGTATTCAAGCAGACTCACTGTTTCTCAACAGATTCTCTAGTGGTTTCCGTACTCAGACAATGTTCCAAATGAATAGGAAGAACTGCCCTCTAAAACAAAGAAATATTTTTAGTTGGCATTTTAAACACAAAGACTTGCAGACTTGCTTGGGTTCAAATGTTGGTGGAATTTGTTAAACAATGAAAATATTCCTTTAGCAGCTTTTAGCAGCCAGAATTTTATTAAAAGTTCTGTTACTCACAATTTTTTGTATCCTAGTGCTTTATTTTGCAAAATCTATATAAACAAAATCTAGGGTTATATGAGGAAGTTATGGAATGCAACGGGCTGGTTACCAGAATTATAGCTTCCTCTTCTATTTTCTTTGACGGAGCAGTTAAAATGATCACTCCAAGATCTACTTTCCTGCCCACATCTCTTCTCTCTAATCAGATTTTAACTACTGACATGAAGACTATGCTTTGGGAGCCCATTTTAATAGCTTCAAGTACAGTGAACTTAGACCTGATATGAGGTGAAACAGTGTTCTGATGTGAAGGAGACGTAGCTCTCCTTCTTTTCCTAAATGTTTGCAAACAGCTCTCTAGCCAAATGTCTTAGAGCAAGGGATGTAGAAAAATGCAGTGATGTGGTACATAAAAAGCAATGAGACCACTCACTCTTACTGCTTATTCAGGCCAGTATTGAAAATTTGTGATAAAAGAACTCAAGATAAAAATATATCTGCGAACAATTTGCAGTTTAACTCAACCAAACAGAACAACAAATATTCCTATGAATAATAAGGCAATTTTTCATATGTGGTCTCTTGATGGAAGTATATTTCTTTTAGTAGTAAACAGTTGGCACTGTCCATAGATAGATCTGCTTGCAACACACAAGAATGACTATATCCCAGCAGTTTCTTCTAGCATGCCTTACTTCCTAGTAACGGCAACAAATTTCTTTTCAATCTTATTGAACCACAGACTTCTGAATATGTGCCTCTAAGTAAAAGCAGAAAAATCAAAGAAGGTTTTAAGCTGTTCCCTTTTGCCCAAAGTACTTTTCAGCAGCAACCTACGTTCCCAGGAGGAAGACAAAATAATATATCGCATTTCAGATCTGTTAGCCTAATATTCTGGACACCATTCAATTATTCTCAGCCGTTTTCCCTCTCAGTGAGGTCTTGTCAGTTTTAAAGTTGGTTAAAAGATCAACCAAATACATCAAAATCTTGCTTTTTTAATGGATTAGGTTTTCATGTGCAAGTCAAATTAGTTCATTACAATAGTCAATATTAGTCCCCCAAGTATTACATTAGCCGGTGTCTGTGTTTAATAAAGGTTTGGTAAAATTCATCTGTTAAAGTACAAGGTTGTTCATTCAGTCAGTCAGTCAAACAATCTTGGTTTGAAACAAAACTGAGCAGAATACAAGGATGGAGATATTTTAAAATAGCTAAAAGCAGGAAACATTATAAAAATATTCAATAAAGCACAGTTTCATAGCTATAAGTTGTTGCTTGTCTTTTAGTGGTTAGGGGTCGCCACAGCGGAACTCTGGTCCGCTAATGATTGGCAGTAGATTTTTATGGTGCCGAGTTGCCAGCCGGACGCCCAACCTTCAGCAAAGGAATGCCCATTCACGCATGTCTTTTGAACGCCACTCGACTGTGATGAGGACATGCAGACTCTACACAGAAGGCACTCCAGCCGAGAATCAAACAGGAGAACCTCTTGCTGTGAGGCAACAACGATACCACTGCGGCTTCAATGTCAGTCTTAAATGAGGAAAATATTGTAATTGCTTTAAGTACTGAGTTCTGCATTCCAAATTAGATCTGAACAGTAATATTTCTATGTTTGCTTATTGACCCTAATTTAACTATAAAAAAGTGGGGTTATGCAAATTCCAAAATGAATTTTCCATTTAAGACTTAATTTTTGTTTAGTTGCTCCATTGTGGAATCTTAATTATATTTTGTAGAACCTCACCTTACCTTACCTGAGTAAATCTATTCACGTGAGTTGATATGATTGTACCATAAGACCAGTTGCTGTTAAATGACCAAGAATATACCTTAGCCACACCCCATAAAATATAAAGAATTTGCCTAGTTTTCTTTAAGGAAGGTGTTTTAACAACAAATCCCTATTTTGTCCCTGAGGTAGTCTCTGAATTTAATTAAAATTAATGTTTTCTATTAGAGACATCAAAATGAATGGGTAAGACTATTGTCAGGTTTTCTTGCTGTACAGTCGTGTCATTCTCTTTGGAGTAACACAAAAATGGGATATACAAGTTGTCTGTCAGATGGTAATTTGCATTATGGAGAGTATATTTCAAAACCATTGGCGGTATTAAAGACAACAATTAAATGTTGGCAACTGAGAATAACTTTTATTATATTCTTGGCAATGTTTTACCTTACGAATTTTTGAGTTCTTAAGCCAGGATGCAAAAACAATGCATAAATCTCATTTGTATACTCAGATTTGCATGTTGTGATTATGCCCTATTTCAGAATTCTTATATAAAATCTTATGTAGCTCAAAGAATGGTTTAAAGTCTAGATGAATTAACTACAGACAAGGTAAAATATGCATTAGAATGGAAGCCAATTTTTTGCTTTATTAATTTGTTGTAAGACTAATAAGGTATATGCAACCTTCTACACTACCAGAAATGCATGTATGCATATACACACACAAACACACACACACTTACACACAAAAACACAGTACTTTAAATAAATTATAAGGGATATTATGTTACACCTTTGTCTCTCCTTCATTGCAATAAAGCTAAATATTTCTTAGCAACAACTGAGTTAAACCAGCATGTAGATGATAAGCAATTTTGAAAAATGAAGATGCTTACATGTTTTTATCAGGCATACTTGTTTGGCATATGGGATCTTTGCCAGTGTAAGCGGTTACACTCTGTGCTTATCTTAAACAAAACAAAACAGACATTAAATGCATTTGAAAGAATAGTGGCCAGAATTTAGCTCTGCAAACAAAACACCTATTATTATAGCTGATATACACATTTGTTGTTATCTGTGTAACTTTTTGTTTAAAAAAAGAATAAGCAATCATTAAACATCTTAGTGAAAACACAGTCAAAGCGAGCCTGAGATGTCAAAGTACATTTATTTCAATACGTTATTAAGTAGGTAAGATGAGTCGGTGCTGTAACGGTTGTCCTCCGAATTTGTCACTGCACATAATAGTAAAGATTTCACTGGTGTGTCTAGCTGATTATTCACAACCATACCGACCTCTTCTGCTCTATATCTACATATGGTACTGAAGCCCCATGGTAACTGACAATAAAGACCAGTGTGATATAAAAAATTAAAATATCAGAACATAATACTAAAGTGAAACTGAAATTCTGCAGCTCAGAGAGCTGACACAATGTAACTGCTTGTGGCTGTCTAACATACTGTAAGGATGCAGTGTAATTGGATTCTACATGTGCTTCATATGGCTGACTGCTGTGTAACAGTTCACTGCACCATCTGATGAGACTAAAAAGCATTTCATCCATCATAATATTCACAGAATATTTACATTTAGGAAAGCTTAACTCTACAAAATAGGTTTCTTACTGTGTCCACTCAGTGTTTCCCCATGTAGGCATATATTGTACAACCTATAGGTTGGACATAATACATATTTTTGCATGGAGCACTGAAATCTGCTATTATCACTTTGGAATGCTCCGCTCAGTTAGAATTCTTTGCATGTTAAGTTACGATGAAAGTAAAGAGAAAGAGTCATCTCTTCAATCTGGACAGCAGGCTTGTTATTTTTTAAAACATTGTGCCATTATTTATCACAGAAATATTTGCAATACCTTACCTGTAAAAATATAGTTATTGAAGTTTCCTCAGTGTGTGTGCAATGTCATTCTATACTTTTTAAACGGCATTCCATAGCTAACTTTAGTGATGTTGGAGAGACATAACATGTCCATTCTATTTCAGTCTGTAATGTATTTAACAAAAGAAATGCGTAAGGGGGCACTACTATACATATACATCTAAAAATGATGGGGAATAAGCTCCTAACTTTTTTTCTGGGGAGGCATACTATCCTTACAGCACTGCAGCTTAGTGCCCCATTCCTCAACAGACATACTCATATCCTGCTGGGGCCTGTCATGGAACCTAAGGGCATCCCTGGGGTTTTGGCAATCTACATTCTATGGGATTTTTGTTGGAAGGCCCCACCCGCTTGCATTTCAGTGCAGAACAGCAGCACTTACAACAATTTGAAAATGCAACTTTAAATTTCAAAGAAGTGCAACAAACAAATAAATAAATAGCACAGTAAACCTCACAGTATAATGAAAGTAAGCAATGCTTCCAGATGTTTGCATCTATACAGGGCACTGGCACAGCGAGCAGCTCAGTGCAAATGTGCCGAATTTATACTAACACTTTAAATACAGAAAACTGATTACTGAGCTCTCTAGCCAATAAATCACCTTCACTTAGAGCCCTTTTGTGTGCTTCTCAACTCACATAGACCAGGTAAACACCTGCTGCCACTAGATGAATAATCCCAGTCCTCCTAATGTAAAAGCGCAGTAAAAGAGTCTCCCAAGTGTAATGTCACCACAAACAAACTTAAACTTAAGGAAAGGCAATAATTAATTTAAGATAACAGTAGTGTACTTTATATAGCTTATAAAACTGTGATAATTCAATAAAAGTAGTTTCCTTTGTAGAAAGGAGCCAAGAGCCACTCAACTTGGACGTTATTAAGAATACAAATGAGAATCTTCAAATCTCACCAGGCATACCAAGGCACATTTTTTTATTTATATCCACAACACAAGAGCTTTAATCTGAGAAGGACCTCTTCAGATTGTAAGCAACAATCCAAATCCAAATGATGAAATAAACAATAATGCATGTTCATAAATTCACAACAGCATAAATTAAAGATAATAACCTAGAAATCTGGCAAAACAGTCTACATATAAGAAAACATTATTTTATAAACTGAACCCTGTTTTAAGACATATTTGAAAGTAAATGTACTCATTGTATATGAACAACCACAGATATAAACGGTTTACCAAAATAATCAACTGACGATAACAATGTTTTATTTCTGTTGTTAGTGCTCTACCTTTGCATGACATGAACTGTTATTACAATAAACATTATATTCTTTCTTTTGTTTTTTGACACATTCATTTGCTGTCTGATTTTTATCTACTTCTGGTTTAAATTCCATTCCTGCTTGACGTCGATATGCTTCTGCTAGACTAAGAGGGGACGTCATCTTAGACTTACTCTCCTCATGTTTCAAAACTTTCACTATGTTTGGGTCTTGTGAGTTCAGCAGATATGTATGCAGTCCCATGACTGCAGACCTATATGTGTAATTCATTTCAATGAGGCCCATGCCTTCATCAGAATGGGGAATATATTATCCTGGTATGCGCTGTTTTTTGTAAATCATTTGATGAGCATGAAGCATCCTTCTTGTTTTCCTATGTAATCTATCCAACACATTTTGGGGCCAGTCAATCACTCTAAAACTGTAAGTTAGGACAGAAAAAGCGAATTGGTTTATAGCTTGTGTTTTGTTCCTAGATGTCAAGCCTGTTTTCAGGACTAATTTAAATGTTCTAAAATACTCCTTACTAAGTTTTATTCACATTTGTTCATGTTTTATTGTTGATCCTTCATCAATTCACAACTATTTCTTCACTACCTCTTGCTCAAGTTCTTTATATCACATTCTTGTCCCAAACTGAAGTTTTCTTGGTGCTGCAGCTTTCCTGCTTTAAAGGTTGCTTTTGCACATTTATCAAGACCAAATGATATTCTTTTATCGTCTGAAAATAATTTTGACTACGTACAGTTGTGCTTTCAGTTCCTCATCTGATGACGTATACAGTTTTAAATCATCAACTGAGAGAAAATGAGATGTCTTTAAACTTTGTTGCTTTCTGGGAGCTAGATTATAGCCATGACCTAATCTGTTAAACAGACAGCTTAATGGGTTAAGGGCAAGGCAAAAGAGCAGTGGTAACACAGAGTAACCCTGAAATATCCCCCTTTGGGTTTTTATCCCTCAAATAATAATCTGTCCTTCATCATGGCTTAACTGCAAAGTGGTCTGCCACTGTTTCATGCTCAATATGATGTAATTTATCAGTGTAGGATGTATCTTATTCATTTTAAGGACTCAACCATGAATGTGGGATACTGTCAAATGCTTTTTTGTACTATGAATTTATTTAACAACAAGTGATCCTTTGTTCCATATGACTTTTTTTTATTACCCTTTTGTTCTATTGCCATAATTGAGTTTTCTTCTAAATGACTATAAACTCTGTTGGCATCAATTCCAGTGTATAGTTTATATGTCATTGGAAGGCAAGTTATTGATCTATAATTTTTTGGGTAGCTTGCATGTTCATTCTTAAGTAGGAGCACTGCTTTTGCTGTTTGGTTGTTGACTGGTGTTTGGAGTGTGCATATAAATAGTTCTTACTCATGGCTAAATCTTAGTGCAAATATGTTAATACATTTAAACAGAAGTTAGGTACTGCATCTGGGCCTGGAATTTTCCAATTAGAGGCTTTTCTTAACTTTGTTTCAATCTCTCTAGCTGGTACTTCATCCCATTTCATATTCGATACCTTTGAACTTCTTATTTTTTCTTTTACTTCTTCTATCCATTTAGTATCTTTAGTATGTTCCACAGGATCTTCATTAATACTTCTCCAAAATTTATCTATTTCTTCTTTTTTTAGTGTCATGCATACCTCTCAACTGTACAGATTTTCACCTCATAATTTTGGTCCATTTTTCATAAAACTGAGTTTTTCTGGCAAATCATTGGCAAGTCGTTAAAGATAAAAGTCAGAAAATTATGGTAGGCATTTGAGTTTCAGACTTCATACCCTTCTGAAAATTCTTGGTAACGCAAAACCTGTTATTCTGTCAACTTTCTATGTTTATAAGAGCAATATTTAAAAATTGTCTCTATTTTGGGGCCTTTGTCCCTCCATTATTTATGGCTTTGTCCAGAACTCTTGCTCTAAGAGGTTGAGAGGTATGTTTGGTG
>NC_056734.1:86115429-86142929 GCF_019279795.1 Protopterus annectens | reverse complement strand
AGAACCAGAGTGTAGGATTAATTTAGTATTATTCATTACGGGATCTATTTATTTACTTTCCCTGTTATCACTAACCCCACCCTCCCACTTTTTGGATTTAGTTAATATAGGAGGAGTGTGGCAACTTACCATACATGTTTATTATATTGCTTTTATTACAGTGTTTTTATCCTAAAATCTGATTGCAACGATCATTGTTATTGTTGTTAATTTGTTACCTTCTGTGATTTATTATGTTTTATGTAAAGGGGATATATACATTTTATAGTTAACTTAAGTATGGAATAAGAGAACATTACTCCTTTTAGATGGTTAATTGATGATTGATTTAACCAAAATGCCCATTCATTATTTAACAACGCAGTCTGCTTGTATTTTTTATCTGATGAAGTCCTGCCAGTGAGCAGGACGAAAAGCACTTCAGAATAAAGCTTGTTGGATTATCCGTGACTTTCTGTGCCTTCGTGTTTTTTCAGTTTTATTTTCAGTCAGCAGTTTACTTGAAGCTTCTAAGTCCATTAAAAGTCTACATCAAGCTACATACCCCGCTTTCATAATGAAGAATAAACATATTAGTAATAACGATACAATTATGTAGAAATCAAACTGCCAAACAGCAAACCACAGGGGTTCACTGCACATATAAGTTGCTACAGCAAAATGATCTCTGTGACATAGGTCCATAGGTACGTACTTGGCTATCGACTCTGGGGTTTATACAAACCCAGCCAAAAATGTACCCTGGCTTTTGCCACCTAAGAAAATTATTTTCCTGTGCCACTGTCAAGCAGAGCCACAGATGTGATCCCCGGGGTGAATTTCCTATTTCCCATCCAATCGTCGAGATTTTTCTTGAAGAGTGCTAATGAGGAGCTTTGTTTGATATAGATAGGTAGTTTATTCCAGAGTATGGAAAGTCTCTGGGACAGGAATCTATCCCTCCGGCATGTTCTGTTTATTGTGGTGACAAGGTTTAGGTCCCTAGAGCATGTAGCTCGGAGGGATTGGGATTTCTTTAAGTGGAGCATGTCTAACAGCTCTGGGTTTGACATAGCTTTGTATGTTAGGCAGACATCACCTCTGAGTAGGTGATATGCGACGGAGTAAATCTGGAGTTTTATGAGACGGTCTGCTTAGGACATCTGTTTGAGGCTGGTAATCCTCTTTATGAGGTATTTCTGTATCCTTTCCAGTTGTTGTAGATGTCTTGTGAGGTACATACCAAAAGGAGCGTTGTACTCTATACTGGGTCTAATGAGTGATGAGTAGAGGGGAACAATGACCTCTTTTTTTCTGGATGAGAAACCTTTTGTGATGAGGTGTGCCACGTAGAAGGATTTCCTGACTACTGTGGCGATGTGATTATCAAAAGAGAGACTACTGTCCACCTGTGTGCCAAGATCTCTTATCACACTTTCGGTGTTAAGTATACTACTGCCTATGTTGTAGTTCTTGGGTACAGAGTTTTTACCAAAGGGGATGACAACGCACTTTTTGGCATTGAGCTTGAGGCCATGGCTTTGACACCAGGCATCTGTGTGTTAGCCTGTACTTCAGAGAAGTAGATACCAAACTGGAGAAGACCCAGGACTGAACCCTGTGGTACTCCAATTGTCACTGGTCTGAAGTCGGATTTGGAGTCTGCTACTTTCACAGTGTGGGTTCTCTCAGTGAGCCAGTTGCAACCCATCTTGTTACATGGGGATTTATACCTAGTTTAGTGAGTTTATATATAATTCCGGAGTGGGGGATGGTGTCTAAAGCCTTGGCAAGATCTAGATAGGCTGTGTGAACCACCTTACCCTCGTCTACGGCTTTGGTGACTGCTTCAAAAAAGTCTATCAGGTTTAGGAGACATGATCTGCCTTTTACAAACCCGAACTGGGTGGGGTCCAGAGTTTGGAGATTACCAATGTCTTTGTTTATAAGTTCCATGATGATACGTTCCATGGCCTTGCAGACCAGGCTTGGCAGGCTAATGGGGCGGTAGTTCCCGGGGTCCATGGTGGCTCCCCCCTTGTGGAGTGGGATAACCGTCACTGTGCGCCATTCAACGGGCACAAAGCCTGAGGTGAGGCTACAATTCAACATGGTACTTAGGTGGGGTGCCAGTTCGTTCTGTAGTTCATGTCAAACACAGCCTGGGATGTTGTCTGGTCCCATGGATGCTGTGTTCCTGGTTTTGAAGAGTGTGGTTTTTACCTATGCAGCCGTGATTACAGGAACTTTGCATTCTTCCGGTATAGAGATGGGCTCTTTAGGGGGCAAGGGGGGTGGGGGGGGTCAACTTAGCACTGAACCTATCTGCCAGGATGTTGGCAATATCAGTTGGGTCTGTATATTTAGTGCCATTGTGCTGTAACTCAGAGCAGATCTGAGTGTTGCCATTGAGATTCTTGACATAGCTATAGAATGCTTTGTGGTTGTCTTTAGAATCAGTGGCAATAAGTTTTCGTAACTAGCTTTGGAGGATTTTATCAGGGATCGCAGCCTCTTACTGTGGCTGACCAGGGAGCTCCTAAACTTATGGGATTTTACTCTCTTTTGCAACAGTTTCTTCCTTTTGTTGTAGAGTTTGTTTATGGCAGGGGACCACCAAATTGGCTTCTTTTTTTTGGAGGATAGGGTTTTGGTTCTTTTTGGGATAGCATGATCCATGCACTCGTGTAAGTGCTTATAAAGTGCAATTGTGTAGGATTCAGAGATGATTTAGTACATCGATTCCATGACCGTGGGTATAAAATGGGTCAACTATTACATACCAAACACACAGCTGACCAGATGGAACGCACTGAATTGCTTCATTACAAAACTAGACGCAAATCACCTTCAGTAACACCTAGATTTATCACAACATATGGTCGAATACCAACATATTGATGCAAATTGTTCAACGTAATTGGAACATATTAACATGTGAACCTAGACTTCAGGACATTCTTGGAGACAAATGTTCATTTTCCTTTTGGAAAGGCAAAAATCTATCTGCCTTTTTTAATCACTTTAAACATCTTGAGAAGAAAGGTACCAAAAGTATTCAGACCACATTATCAGGGGATCCATTAATTGGTTGCTTCCCTTGTGGACACTGCATCTATTGTAACATCATACTCAAAACCACCAGTTTCAGCAGTCAGAACACCCCTCAAGTATTCAATATAACATTTTTTGCTAACTGTTCCACAGATTGGGTCATTTATTTGGCCAAATGCACATGTCCTGCATTCTATATTGGCCAAACCTCCAGACCCTTGAAGCTTCGAATCTCTGAACACTTTAGTGATATCAGACACAAGAGAGACACCAATGCTTTATATAAACATTCTTTGGTACATCCAAAGGCTACTTTTAGTTTTACCATTATTGATAAAATTAGAAGATCCAGGCATAACAAATCAGGTTGGCATAATTTATTAAATTCAATGGAGAAAAAATGGATCATTAAACTTGGTGGGCTCTTTAAGCCAGGTCTGAATAAACATATGTAATTAAGCACATGACTCACTTGAGTATTTACATACAGGTTCTTTTTTGTTGTTTTTTTAAACACTGAAGAAGGCTTTGTTTAATATTTGCTGAAACCGGTCTGTTTTTCAAGAACCTCAATCAATAAATTTATATTCAAGGTGCCTTGTATGCTGGTCCTGTTTTCTTTTTGTTTTGGTATGCAGAACACAACAAATATTTCATATCCCGGACACTAATTTTCATGAAGCAAGTGTTACAAATTATTTCAGCATGTGGCATATCGTACTTCAATGTGAGTTTCCTGCAAGCTTTCAAATGTGGACATGCTGTATATATCACTTTCTGGGGTTGCTTACTCTTTGAATTAAGCACTTGAAACACCAGTAGCGAAACTTGATATTTGCTGGGCTGCAGTTCTTATGACCACAGGAAAATTAATCAATGGGTGCTAGACAAATTGGGCTTCTGATGAAAAGTGTTTTACATGTAGGGCAAAACCTCTTGCACTATCAATGCAGGGTGCTAAGCCCCTCAGCCACTAACTAATATAAACATTTCTGAAGGCAACACATGTGAAGATTATGTTTAAATACTTCTGTCTGTAGTCTTTTTGGTCTATCAATATATAATCAGACCACTGAATATGTGTTCACTGTTACCCTTCAAAAATAGAGAAATAAAATTGATTGGGGACATTACCATTCAAAGACTATTATTTGTTTCACTGTTATTTGCATGTGTAAGTGTGAGTGCGTGTGTGTGTACACACACACACACACACACACACACACACACACACACACACACACACAATTACACACATATATGTGTAGTTTCAGTGCATTTCACAATACTGAAGATGAGAAGGCTGAGACGAAAACTCCAAAACTTAATTTCAACGAACCCGACAATTTTCCAATGGTGAGTAACCACTGCTGATGGAAAATACACAGGACCATCTCAACTCACCCAGGTGGAGGGCTGCATCCCCCACAACCCCTAACTAAATATACCAATTCCAGGATCACACTACATTGGTGAAAAGGGTAAATTCCCCTTATTGTCCAGCTGGTTACTTACCATAGTAAAGTTGTTGGCTATGTGCTCATTTGTTGAAATAAAGTTTCGGAATTTTCGTCTCGGCCTTCTCATCTTCGGTATTGTGTTTCTTTGTGATTGTGTAGTAGATCCATATATATATATATATATATATATATATATATATATATATATATATATATATATATATATATATATATATATATATATATATATGATTTCCTAACATCAAAGTGCTTTTAAATGAAGATTTCATATGTGTGAACTGGTATTTCAAACTACTGTTAGGAAGTAAAGCTTGCCTAGACCATATCTCTTCCTGCAATGTGATAAGCTATGGAACTGATAACACTGCTCTTAAATTTACTGTTTCATTGAAAAACGCTGAATGTACATGATTTTCCTTACAGATTAGTCAACCAGATATAAATTAGTTTGGAAAGGAAATCATTTTCAGTTTAAATCTTCATAATACAACAGAAATCAGCACTGTCAGTCTATAAATCATGTCATCGTAATACAACATATAAAACAATACAGGTGCATAGGTTCATATGTAAATACTATGGCTAGTTGCCTTTGTGGGCCATTTCAAGCTTAGCCAACTTCCCTTTTGGTGCTTGAATTAACCTATCTGGTTTTGTTTTAGAGATGCTCTACTCATTATCATTTAGGAGCTGCCTCAGTCCATTAATAGTAATGGGGGCAATTCTGGGGTCCATTTTCTATTACCTATCCATAGATCCAAGTTGTACTTGAACATGGACAGGAATGAGCTTTGTTTTACATGGAAGGGGAGTCTGTTAAAGACAAGTGGTATCCTCTGCAAGATATAACTGTCCCACCAAACCATTCTGTTGATGTTGCACAAGATGTTTAGATCCCTGGACTATGAATGTATGATACCATTTGAGATGGTGATGTGCAATGAGTCCATCTGCATTTGGTCAGGGAATGCTTTGAATGCCAGGCACTGGTGTTTTATTAATAATCTGTAGGATACCAAGTATAGCGGCAGGGCTTTCAGGTGGTCCATGTAAGATCTAATATTTAGGCTTTGTATCCTTTTAGTATGGTATCTCTGTGGGAGTTCCATTTGTTGCATGTGTCTGGACAGATACATGCCAAAAGGGGCATTATTCTTAATGACTGGTCTAGTGATGGCTGAGTAAAGGGGACAATGACATCTCTAGATCTAGTCACAGTCACTGTGTTTTATGACATTGGACACATGTTGGGCAAAGTTTAGGTCACTATGTACATTGTGACACCCCACAACTGGCCCAGTAATCAAGGAGCCTCAATCCTCAATCCTCACCACTGGCAACAGTGGGCAACATACACACTGGGAGGATGATAGGTACACAAACAGTATTTCCAGATGCAGCTCTCTGCATCAAATGTAATTTACCTTATGAGCACACAGAGACTACAGTTAGTTTGTGGATGATTTCTCCCTCTTTCTCCAGATCCCCAATAACTCTCCCCACTGGCACAGCTATACAGTTGAGATCTTAACTGAAAGGCCAAGCCAAGACCTCTAGCACCCTCTCTGTACAGCCAATGCTTCATGTACCTGCCCAAGTAGCTGACACATACACACTCTTTGAGATTTGATTTATACACACACACACACACACACACACACACACACACACACACACACACACACACCTGGGAAAGGCTGCCACAGGTTTACTAGCGATGCTCCCTTCTGCCCAGAATATAAGGTAGTTTTTACTGCCACCAGCCACTCAAGAAAATACTCAGTAAATAATTATGGTTACATCAGAGGTCAAAACCACAGAAAATACTTAAAACAACATTGCAGAACAGTCTCAAATAAATACAGAAAACATCTAAGCTATACTTCTCTAAATTCCTGACTGAATCTAAAAGAATTACTATACCCTAGTTAGCTTACTTACAGTGCAAGGCAAGTGTGGTGAATGGGTCTTCTTGTCAGATCAAAGACAAAATACAGAATGCTCTGTCTCTCGCAAAGAGTTCTTAAATTAATATCCCAAATATTATTGCGGGGATACTTGCAGAATGACATCAGTTATTGTCATCCGACTTCAGGTATTATTTATGTACTGTACAAATTGTTCAGTATTGTTGATGTGTTCAGCTTGTGGGGGGGCATTTGCCAACACAGTCATGGCATACTGAGAAGGACAGTTTGTATTTCAGTCAAGCTACTATTCCCACATCAAAATGTACTACAGATTTCAAGATGACATCAGTTTAAGATGAGGAGGCCACTACCCCTTACACCCTTCACTTTTCCGGCTCGTAATTCTTTACTCTTACTCCTTATAACTCTTCGCTGTCCTATTTCAGCTGCCCCTTTCTCACTTCCACTACCTACACTATCCACTAGGTGGCACTCTCCTCTCTCTGTTACTTCTCTGCTGCTCCTTTGCCTCTGATTACCCCTTTTTAGTCTGCAAGGTTAGTTTTTGGTCTTCTGATCTCCCTTAGTCTCTATATATACCTTGTTGTCTATCTCCCTGCTAACTGTAGTTTTTCTTACTCCTGTAACCTGCCCAATCTTTACCTGCTACACTTTCACCTATTTCTTCCTTCTCCCCCACTGTATGATTGACTGCCCTTATCCTCCTCAACTTTATTCATCCTACTGGTGCTTTATTGACTTCTTTCTTACCCCTTCCTTTTTCACACTTTCTGCTCCTACCATACTTACCTGCATTTCTGATTGTCTCCTTTCTAGCCCACCTTCAGTTGTTTCTACCCGCTCCGTTCGCCCTGTGGGCTCACTCCGCTCCCCTCCCTACCCGCAATTCCCACCCACCCCCAGGGGTCCTAACCTTATAGCTCTCTGGACACACCCCCTATTCTAGCCTTCCAATCCTTCTCCTTCCACTCCTACTCCTCCCACCCCCCCCACACACACCCTTCTCCACCATACACTCCCACTCATTTCCATACTCTCCTCTCTTACTTTCTCACACTTACCCCTCCCATTATAACTACCCCTTATTTAACTCCTCTTTCTGTTTACTCCTGTCCCCTCTTTGCTTCTCCTAGTTCTAATTTTTTATATCTTCAGTAGTATATCCCTCTCTTCTTTCTCCACTCATACATTCTCACATCTTTCTCTTATACTCCTACTCCTCTTACTATGGCTTCCTACCTGACTACCCAGCTTTTATTCGCACTCCTACTTTTTTCCACCCTATGCTCAATTTACTTCCTGTCCTTCTATGAGAAACCACTTTATGCCCAACACTTCTATCCTAACAAACACACTTCAACATTTCTCATTCCACTTATCCCATACCCATATATTTCTTCTACCCCTAATTATCAATTACCTACATTCCACAGACTCACACACCTCAACTATGTCATGCCTTCGGAGAACAAAACTAAAATACAAACCCTTCTAAAAATTAACCTCATAAACAAACCTACTAATCCTTCCCTTCTAGATGGAGACATCCACCCTAACCCTGGTCCTACTTTCCCTTCTCCCCTAGTGGCTGTACCTAAACTTAATAACACCTTCTTAATAGGTCATCTTAATATCCAAAGCATAAACAACAAAGTACCATACCTGCATGCCCTCCTTCATACACACTCATTTGATATTCTCTGCCTCTCAGAGACCTGGCTAAAACCTACCACTAAAGACACTGAAATTATTCCCCAAGGCTACAATATAGTAAGACTCGACCGTCCCAACCGCAAAAGTGGTGGTGTTGCAATTCTTTTTAAAAATCATCTGAATATCTCTACCCTTCCAGACTCTCCAACTCAAGATAGCAAGATAGAAGCCATCATTGCTAAACTTCAATTAAATTCCAAAAAATCCCTTTATATCATCTGTATGTACCTGCCACCTGGTAACAATATACCTATCCTAGAAAATTATCTTAGTTGGGTATCTGCTATGTATCCTCAAGAAACCATTATACTAGGCGACCTTAACATAGACTGGAAAAGCATTAATGCTGAAAACCCTTCATCTCATATCAACCTTCATATTTTTACCCAAACTATTACTTCAACTACTAGGCTCAATAAACATAGTAATAGAGAAAGCATTCTAGATTGGATACTTATAAACAGAGTTGAACATAATTACAAAATAGGAACCTTGCCTGATGATGTTAGTGATCACTCTTTAACTTTCATAACAAGGGAAAAGGCTGTTTGTGTTATCCCCCACAATATATGAAAACTACGCACCATCTAACATTTTAATCCAGACCTGTTTCAGACTGAACTTGGTGCATGTAACTGGAACCCCTTAAAAAATCTTCCCCTTGAAAATGCAGTACTCTATTTTAACACAACTTTTTTATCCATTCTTGATAAACATGCTCCTGAACGTATTATTAGAATGAAATCTAATGCAGCCCCTTGGCTCTCCCATGAAACAAAAAAACGTATTCTCACTAGAAATAAAGTCTGGGCCTCATGGAAATCCCACAGAAATAACCCTACACTTCCGTCAGCTTAGAAATTTAACTAAAAAGGCAGTAATATCTGACAAAAGGAAATTCTACCTCGAACTACAACAAAATCATCTTAATAATTCTAAACTTTTCTGGTCTTCAGTCAATAAACTTCTCTCCCCTGGAACCTCTAAAACACCTTCCCCAATTAATGCTGACCCTGATACCCCTCAACAAACTGCAGATGCTTTTAACTCTTTCTTCACTGAAACTATACAAGCTCTAGCTAAACAACTGAATGCCAACAACTTCTGCCCACCAAGTAACCAAACTAACTCCTCCTTTAAATTCTCTCTAAAACCTATCCCTACATCTTACATTTACAGACTCCTTCTCAAACTAAAACCTTGCACCCCCTCTGCTGACAAGCTCCCTTCACTATTTCTTCAAAAGGCTGCCAAGGTCATCGCATATCCTATATCTATTCTCATAAATAGGACCATCAAAGAAGAAATCATCCCTGATATCTGGAAGGTCTCTCATATTATCCCACTTCATAAAGGTGGAAACTCCACTGACTATTCTAACTATAGACCTATTGCTCTCCTCTCACCCTTGGCTAAAATTATGGAGAAATGTATCCATCATCAACTTGTACAATATCTCTCTCTTCACAGCATTATAGCAAACTGTCAACATGGTTTTAGACCACATCATAGTACTACTACTGCCTTGCTTTCCTTTGTAGATACTATTAATCAGAATCATAACAACAACTTACTCTCTTCTGCCCTCTTCATTGACCTCTCTAAAGCATTCGATATGGTCAACCACACTTTATTAATTAAGACTCTTGAATCTCTCTCTTTTGATACCCCAGCCATTAAATGGTTTAAGTCCTATCTCACAAACAGAAAACAAGCAGTTCTCTGGGATAACCACATTTCTTCTTTTTTGCCTGTTTCTATCGGAGTTCCACAAGGCTCTATCCTTGGCCCACTTCTCTTTTCCCTCTTCATTAATGATCTTCAAACAATAATCCTTCAAGCAACATGCATTCAATATGCCGATGATTCTACGCTCATCTGCTCAGCATCTTCCACTCCAGAACTTATCTCTCTTACCCAAAAGTTTTTAATACCGTAGAAACATGGTTCTCCAGTCGACTCCTCTTACTAAATGCCAAAAAAACTAAACTTCTTCTCTTTACCCCCACTTCCAGGACCTCCCCCTTAAACTTCACTATCTCCTCCAACAGTGCCACTGTTATCTCACCTGACTCTACAACTAAACTGTTAGGTATTACCATTGATAATAATCTCTCTTTTGACCAACATATTAACATCTCCATTAAACTAGTCAACAGAAAAATAGGATCCTTGTATCGAATTAGACCATTTCTTACACCATCTACTAGAACTAGGATTGCTCACTCCCATCATATTTCTACTCTTCTTTATGCTTCACCCATCTTTACCAACCTCAAGAAAAACAACCTTAACAAATTGGCAACCTGCTACAATAACATTGCCCGCTTCTCTACCGGTAACCCCTACAGAACCCATCATTGTCTTAACCTGAAACTACTAGGCTGGCTGGAAATTCAAAACTATCTGGCTATCCATCAACTCATTCTGGCCCATAAAATACTGTACCAACCAAGTAACACTCCTATACTCTCCCAACTCATAATCCCCTATAACAATCTAAACTCTCTCTGCTCTTCTAGTAAACTCTTGACTAGATCTATAAAATCTAATAACACTGCTGGTGATTCCCTATTCACCAATTCTGTAGGTACAAAATGGAATTTGTTACCTACTAACTTAACAATGATTTCCTCTTTGCCTCTTTTCAAACAAAATATTAAACTGCACTTCCAAAATCACTGGCTTTGTTCCTGTTGTAAACCTGATTAACTTTCCACTAGTACTACTTACCTTAAACTATCTCTCTTACTTCTTGTTTCACTCTATTCTCCACCTGGCTTTCTTTTCTCCCCTTTCATCCTCTCCTTGCTTCTTTACCTGTTACCATCTTAACTTGCTCTCTTCTCATCAAACCCCTTCCTATTCCTTCCTTCCTATTCCAATTCCTTACCTAACTCTTATTACTCTACTTTTGTTACCTCCTATCTTTGTATCATTATCTGACAAGTATTTTTATCCTGTATAATGTTACTTTGAATTTCTCTGTGTGTGGTAGTAATTAATTCATGTTGTACTAATTTATTTGAAGAGTTTTGAAGAGTTTTGCTGTTTTTGTTATTACTAACCTGTGTACTAATTGTTTTATTGTTATGTATGTTGATTTTTTACGTATGTATTAATTTTTACTTCTGTGGAGCTTTTCTCCACGGGCCTCTACTGAAAATGGAAATATCTCCAGCTAAACTTGCCCGGTCAACAAATGTAAAATAAAATAAAATAAATAAAAATAAAGTAATTCCACAGGGCCTCCTCATATTAAACTGATGTCATCTTGAAATCTGCAGTACATTTTGATGTGGGAATAGTAGCTTGACTGAAATACAAACTGTCTTTCCCAGTATGCCATGACTGTGTTGGCAAATGCCCCCCCCACAAGCTGAACCCATGGCTACACCAGTTGTTTGCAAATAATATTTGTTGTTGAATATAAAGAAATTGTTGGTTAAAACTATTTCCAATAATTTCATGATAAGGTTAACTTTATCTTGGTGAACCTTATGCTCTAATAACATTTTATTAACCCAATCCAAACCTGTGGTCTGTGGAATGATGGTATATAAATCTTTCAAGTCAATAGTGACTAATAGATCTTTCTTGTGAAATACTATATTGTTGATGTGTTCCAAGAATGTCCAGTAGTCTTTGTATAACTGAATTTCATTTTTTAGCAATTTTTTCAACTCATAGTCTAAGTATTGGGCACATGCAGCTGTTATCAAATCCCTACCATCCACAAAAGGCCTCATAGGGGGATCCAAAAGGCCTTTGTGGATCTTGGGAATGCCAAAAATACTGGAATTCTTGGGGTGATTACATTTAAGTAGTTGTATAATGAAATGTCTGTTCTCCTCTCCAAGAACATATCATTCAGTTGCCCATAAATTTTCCTCTAGGCTCCATTAAGTTCATTAAGGGAGACTTTGTTATAGTTTACAGCATTCAGCATGGTTTGCAATTTATGAGTGTACCTAGCTGTGTCCATGATCAGAACCTCTTGCTCCTTGTCTGGTTTCATGATCCTAACATCTTGCCTTTGTAATGATGTCAAACTGTTCTGCTCCTCTGGATTAAAATTCATAAAATCTCGACTAATAGAGTTTTTATGTTTATGTAGGTTGTGTAAATCTAATTCACAGAGCTTCTCATATATGGAAAGCTTAGGATGTAAGGGGGGGGGGGGGGTTGTAGGTGGAACTAACCCGGAAAATGTTACGGTTGTTATCATGATCATGGTTCTTATACAATAACAATAAGTTCAACTTTTTTAGATATATTTTTAAATCAATGACAGTGTCGACAACATTACACCTTGTTGTGGGTACAAATGTCATTCCTTTTGAAAGTAAATATGCTATTGACTCATCTATGCAAGACTCTGAGTAATTGTATACAGCAAAATCTTTCTGGCTATTCAGTATCACTGTACATGAGAAATCATTGTTACTATTGTCTAAAATTGGAATAATTACATCCTGTTCTTGGTTAACAAACTCATCAACCACTTTTTCACAACAAATGTTGTCATGGTACACACTTATTTCCTCCAGTTCCTGGATTTGGACCCGGCCTCTTGAAACCTCAGGGCTTCAAACCCCACCTGTGGTTGCTGTCTTTAATTGTTGTAGTTCACTTTATTCTTTATTCTTTCACTTCTCCTTAGTTCAGGGTGCTCTTTATCAAAGTTAAAGCCCAACTCATCCTCTCTCTTTCAACTGTGTTTCCCTCGCCTTCCAGGTCAATGCCAGAGTTTGATAAAACATTCCTGTTGTCATTAAATACATTTCTTGCTTTTCTATGTGTACCTAGAGGCTTGGGGTATGCAACACCATTTACACAGTCATTAACATCTCTGTCAATCTTATTTAACTTAGCAGCTTTTAGTGTGTTAATGTGCTGGGCAATGTTATTATATATTCTTAAATGTTCATATTTCATTAAGTCATATTCCCTATCTTCATGAATAGTTCTGTCTAAGACAGTTAACTCTTCAAATAAAATGTTTATTTCACTTGTATTGTTTTTCACCAATAATTCTAAAAGTTCAAGTCCACATCTATCAAATAGTTGTAACAGTATAAAATGAAATGCAGAGTTATTAATTAATCCTGATGGGAAATGCCATAGACTCAGGCCTTTGGGAACAACTTTTAACCTGATGCATTCCCTTAAGTATTTTCAAGCTGCAATTTATTGCAGCACATAAGTTTCATGTCAAAATCCCTCAGCTTACCTTCAATCGAAGAGAAATTATGTCCAGTTCCATTGTTGAAGGCAAGTCCAGACCGCAACCAGTCATTTAATTGCAGAATTTCTTTCCTGAAGCCGTTCTGTTCTCTGAAAATAGTCACATTCTGTATATTCATTCCTTCTCGTTCTCCTGCTTTCAAGTTGCGCGGCTGCATGTCATTTCCTTGTCTAGATGCTGATTCCATTGGTGGGCGGGCAGCAAGGCACTGAAGGGTGATGTTAAAGTCTGTAGACACATCGCTGACTTCCCTTTGAGCATTGGAAGTCCCAGTAGCATTATTTTTGGTTATAATGTCCATTTTTGATATAGATTATCCATTCTTTGTGTTAACTGCATGACAAAAGCAGTTAAATAGCCTATATCCGAATTCCTTTCATTCTGCACAGTACTAGATGATGGTTGGGAGGTATTCAACTCACTGCCTGATGCCATAACAAACTGCTGAAGAAACAAAGACCAACTGAAGAGAAACAAGTGAACAGTGACAATACCTCACCAAACCAAATGAAAAGAAGGCACAAAAAAGTTTTAAGATAAAAGATTTTGATAATTTATTTGTAAAAATAATAAAATAAACACGTGAGTGCTTTCATTTAACAAATGTGAACTTCATCAGACAAATAAATAAAATCAATCTGAAATTTAAATAGTACACTCTACTTTCTGATTGGATGAAACTACTGACATAATCTCAAGAAAATTAACCCCTCATGTCCTATAAAAAATTGAAGTTCTCTGAACACGTGTATATATGTATAAAAAAATCTAAACATTTATGATTGTGCCAAACTGTTAAACATAAATCAATTTGGAATACAGTATCAAAGGTAGATACAACTGCTCTTCTAAAGCAATAGTATATGTGGCTATATGTGACCTATATCCAGTATTTTACATATGTAAAACAGAGAGGAAATTTAGCCACAGAATCTATGAGCATGTATATGCCATCAAAAAGAACAACTTGAATAATGCATTGGAGAGACACGTTCAGGCCAACACTGACCACAGTTTTAGATTCATGGCCACTGACCATGTGGACATAGATGAAAACAAACCATGGGGTATCCATTTGGAAATAAAAGAACTAAAATGGTAGGTTTTATTGAGAGCAGACAAGTGGCCAGGCATTAATGAAATAACTTCCATCACACCTGTTTTAAAACTCAAAGCCCTAGAAAGAAACAAAATAGTTGAAGGGGCAGCATGATATTTAGCATGAATAAATAGTATAAAATCATTTCCTATTGTAGGGATATGTATGCACACACACACACACAAACACACACACACACACACACACATATACATATATATATATATATATATATATATATATACATTTTTTTGTTTATTCTGTATATCATATATGCATTAAGAACAGTGTGTATGCATTTATTTATTCATTTATTTATTCATTTATACATTATTCAAGGTTTATGATTTATGTATATAACAGTTTGGCACAATCACAGATGTTTAGATTTTTATATATATATATATATATATATATATATATATATATATAGATATATAGATATATACATGTTCAGAGAACTTCAATTTATTATGGGACATGAGGGGTTATTTTTCTTGAGATGATGTCTGTAGTTTCATCCAATCAGAAAGTACAGTGTACTATTTAAATTTCAGACTGATTTTATTTATTTGTCTGATGAAGTTTACATTTGTTAAACGAAAGCTCTCGTGTTTATTATTTGTAAAATAAATTATCAAGTTTTTTTATCTTACAACTTTTTTTTGTGCCTTCTTGTGGTTTTGTTTGGTGAGGTATTCTCACTGTTCACTTGTTTTTCTTCAGTTGGTCTTTGTTTCTTCAGCAAACTATCATAATTATCACCCTCTGTAAATTGTGGAAGAAATTTACTGACCTCTGTGGCTTTTGTGGTTTGTTTATTCCCTTCCCCATTACCTCCATGACCCTTGCGAAGAGTCAGCATACCCTTCTCATGTTGCCTCTCCCTCTCATTCTCTTCAGCTTTCAGACGTCTCAGTCTCTCCGATGATTCTAGTGCCATCTGTTTCTCCTTTTCTTCTGCCTCCAAATGCAGCAGTCTCTCTGCTGATTCCAATTCTAACTGTTTGGCCTCTAGTTCAAGTCTCTTTAGCGCCAGATGGATTTTTAAGTCCTCTCTGGAAATGTTGAACTGTCCATCTTCTGAGAGTTGTACATCTCCAAGGCCAGTTTGGTTGTCCTCCTGGTTGTTGGTCAGTGATGCAGGTGTGTTGTAATCATTTCTGCTTTAGTTAGGTTGGCATGTACCAGCCCATTGGCCTGGCACATCTCAGCCAACTACCTTCTTGTCAGCTTGCCATACTCCTTGCCTACTCTTCCTGACTAACTAATCTAACAAAAAATAAATAAAATTATTATGATATGAAACTCTGAATGTTCACTGTGTGGTTGATTAAGAGTACAAACAACTTCTTCAGTGACCACTGTTTACAGGCTATAGGAGTTCAATATCCACACCACTGAATCCTAATATGTGGATATCCTACCACTGCCTCCAATTATGTGACACCCCACCACTCGCTCAGTAATCAAGGAGCCTCAATCCTCACCACTGATAACAGTGGGGGATGTACACACTGTGAGGATGACAGGTACACACACAGTATTTCCAGATAGAGCTCTCTGCACCAAGTGCAATTTCCCTTAAGAGTACACAGAGACCACAGTCAGTTCAGGGCTGGTTTCTCCCTCTTTCTCCAGATCCCCAGTAAGACTCCCCACTGGCACAGATATAGAGTTGAGATCTCAGCTGAGTGGCCAAGTCAAGATCTCAAGCACCATTTCTATCCAATCAGTTCTTCATGTCCCTGCCCAAGTAGCTGACACACACACTCTGAGATTTGATTTATATACACACACACACAGACACACACACACATACACACACACACACACACACACACACACACACACACACACACACACACACACACAGACACACACACACACACACACACACACACACACACACACACACACACACACACACACACACACACACACACACACACACACACACACACACACACACACACACACACACACACACACACACACACACCTGGGAAAGTCTGGCACAGGTTTACTAGCTATGCACCCTTCTTCCCAGACTATAAGGTAGTTTTGACTGCCACCAGCCACTCCTTATCAGGTACTCTAAGGCCCTTAACAAAGGGTGTCCAATCTTACTGTGTAATGTTATTATCAATACAAATGGTAGTTTGACCAAGAGCAAGGCTATTAGAAGTGGCCCACAGTGTCTCCAAATAAATATGCAAGTACTCTCAGAACTTAAATATGTCTCACAAATATCAGCCACAATGACAGGTTTAAATATATTTAATTATAAATAATAAAAGAACAAAAAAAATACTTGATAAATAATCACAGTTGCATCAGAGTTCAAAATCACAGGAAATACTTAAAACAACATTGCAGGACAGTCTCAAATAAATACAGAAAACATCTAAGCTATACTTTGCTATATTCCTGACTGAATCTAAGAGAATTACTATACCTTAGTTAACTTACAGAGCAAGGCAAGTGTGATGAATGGGTATTCTTGTCAGGTCAAAGACAAAATACAGAATACTCTCTCTCTCTCAGAGAGCTCTTAAATTAATATCCCAAAAATTACTGTTGGGATACTTGCAGAATGACATAATTTCTTGTCATGTGACTTCAGTTCCCAGGATCAAAAACAACATAATTTTGTATCTACCTGTGAAAATACATAAACAAGGACTCTTCCTAGATCTAAAACAGATTCTGGAAGTCATAAAAGAATAAAACACTTTCAAATCTCAAGCCTAACAATCAATTCTCTTTTAAGATAACCCAGAGAGCTGCCTAGTATATACATCCTGTCTCTGTCTGTCTTAAAGTAATTTAAAATTTCAGCTATTTTTCTAAAATTAACCTCCTATGTTCCAATGCCCATTGTTAAAATATATAAATCTAAACAGTTACAATAGTCTATATATATCTCCTTTCTAATCCAGCAGAGTGCACTGTGGCTACATCTTTAAGTTCAGTCCTATACAAACCCTGTTCAACACACACTTCTGTACCAGCAGTTTGATATACATATAACACACAGTTCTAATACATTTTTAAACCAAGCATATGAATCATGTTGATATTCACAAATGACACATAATTATTTATAAAATTCCAAACAGCTGGACTGGCAGTATCTCCTTTTGTTACATACATAAATTCCCAAGTCCTGAATAATGATGTCAGCTGTCAGGGGTGTACTGTCAATGTGGTAGTTCTACTGGGCAAATGACTTACCAAAGGATACAGTAATGCATTTTTTGGCATTTAGATTCAGACCATGATTCTGGTAACAATTACTTGCTTGGGACAAATGTTCCTGCAGTTTGAGATTCAATAACTTGCAGTCATCTATAAACTTAGACAGAGCCCTTTGGTACTGGCTTTTACTTCAGAGAAGTGGATGCCAAACAAGGGAAGTGCAAATACCATACCCTGAGGGACTCCACTGGTGACTGGTCTCTTTGTGGAGGTAGCTTTTCCAGTTTGAATCTCCTGTGTCCTATCTGTAAGCCAGTAGGCAATCCAGTGGGTGATGCAGGGGATTATTCCCAATTTATTCAGTTTTTTTTCTATGCCTGAGTGGGGGAATGTGCCAAAAGCCTTGGCCAGGTCAAGGTATGTGATGTGTACTATTTTACTTTCATCCATTGCTTTGGTGTCCTTTTCGGAGAAGTCCATCAGGCTGAGAAACCAGAAACTCCCTTAACAAATCCAAAATGAGATGGTTCCAGTCTTTGGAGGTTCACCCCCTGTCCTTACTGATTAGTTCCATGATAAATATTTCCATTGCTTTGCATATGTGTCTGGCCATACTTATGGGTCTGTAACTGCCTAAGTGTATGAAAAGTACTCTCACATGCAGGAGAATAACTGCAGCAGTTCTCCATTCACTTGGTACAAAACATGTGTGGAGGCTGAGGTTGAACAGTGGAGTTAGGAGAACGTCAGGAACCATCAATGTAGTATTTTTTAGCTTTTAATAGAGCTTTGTGGACTTGGTTTAATGTGATAGCTCAAGGTTTGTTGGATTTAGTTATAATGCATGGGAAAAATGGAGAAGAGAGAAGGGTAAAGTTTGAGCTGAAGAGGTTAGTAGGTTAGCTACATCTTCAGGACACATATAGGTGACATCATTCACAATCTGGTAAGCATCGTGATTCTGAGACTATGAGTGTAACTATAAAATCCTTGTAATTGTCATTGGCTAGGGTGGCTATTTTAGCCTCAAACTTGACTTTGCTTATTTCAGTGATAAAGGTTCTTTCTGAGAATTATTCTTGCTTTTGGTCAAATTATCTTCCTTTTATTGTAATGCATGCTGATATTATGGTTCCAATAAGGAGGGTTGTTTCTGGGGTTTGCTGTATGGTTGCTCCTACAAGGGACAGCTGCATCTATGCAGCTGGTTACATGCCAGTGTATTTTGTTTGTGTATATTTCCACATACACAGAGGATTTAACTGGGTTTACTGGGGATTTGATGATTGATGAATCATTTAAGAGTAGGTCATTTGTCTTAGAAAAAAATTCTAAAATTATCTTGGGTGGAAGGGATATCTGGTTTCAATTTTTTTTTCAAAGGTAATGCCTTTATAGTCAGACTAACAACTGAAGACAGCACGCAAGGCATGGTGCAAGATGCCCCTAAATTAGTAAGGACATGATCTATGATGTCCCCATAGTGGCTACTCTGACTAATTATTCCAGGCAATTGGTGCTGACAAGGTCCAGGAATCTCTGTTCTTGTCCACTAGTGGTGGTGTACGTCTCCCAGTCTATGGTTGGACAGTTGAGATCACCTATGAAAACAGCACTGAGTTTAATTATCAGTGATTCCAGTTCCTGCATATAGGTGTTGTGGCTTTATTGGGTCATACAGAGAGTTATTTAGGTGGATAATGTATGCTACAAGAGCTTTCTAATGGTTATTTGGACACAAAAAAAGTTCTAGTGCATCATGATGCTTTACCTGCCTTGATGTGAGTCTTTTCTGGATGAAGTTTGAGACACCTTCACCTTTTTCTCCCTCCTGTGCAGTAGCTGTTTAAATGTGAGGAGGATGTTATAGCTCTGCACAGCTGGAGTGCTCTCCACTTTTTCAAACCATGTCTCGGCACTACACAGATGTCTATGTCACCCAGGCTGAGAAAAACTTGTAGGTATTTGAGTTTGTTGTTTAGGCTCCTAACATCAGCAACATTTTCATATTTTCATTTGCATTCCTTGTTATGTTGATAGGTTTATCAAGTTGACATTTCCCAAAAGAGGCACTACAGGGTCGAGACAATGTCTTTGCCAGCAATGCAAACCATAGGGGGACACATGCAGGCCATCCATGGTTAAGCAAAGTGGTCTGTCAATCATATATCTCCCCAACTACAACTATTGGATCCCTTTTGAATGACACCAAAAACTTAGCCATTTATTGAATTCAATTATTTTTTGCTCATATTGTGACATCAGTCTTGGAGAAAGTAGAATGCTGGACAATGCTAGGCTCATACCTACCTTGGACATATAATCTGAGAGATCCATCATGCCTCTCTTCATATAATCCAGGGAGGTATTGCTAAAGTCATTGCCATGCACATGCACTATAAGACAGTTACCATATCGGCACTTGTTGTTCAAGGACTTGAGTGGATGCATGATCTGACTGTTCCTGGCAGCAGACAAACAATTTTATGTCATTCTTTCCTTGCTCTGCCTAGTAAGAGGTACATCTGTATTCCTTACAATGGAGTTACCTATAACTGAAGTGTTTAGTTGGGTAGATGGCTACCTGCTTTACAGGCTCGGCATCAGTTAATTGAGGGCTCCTTATGCTATGTGAAGTGGAAGGAATAAATTACTGAGTGCACTTTAAGAAAGTTACTGTATTTCAGTGTGTTCTTTTTTGAAAGGAAAACTACACAATTGGGATATTTTAATGACTTTCCCAACATATTGTCATATACAATGGACTCTAGGAATAGGTCCTAAATGAGCAATGAAAAAAGAAAGAAAAATAAGTAATTGTATGCTGGTCGGGGGGGGGGGCATCATTGAAAAATCTCTTTTGAAATATGAAGTTTCTTTCTTTCTTATTGCAGACTGGTGGTAGCTTTGTAAACTGTATAACTGTATTTGAACTTTGTTGCAATCTGCAATGTGTGTAACTTTATGACCATACTGTCTTTGAGAGTAAAAGAAGATGAAAGAAAGAGAAATATATGTATATATAAATATATGTATATATAAATATATGTATCCTTTCATATCCAAGTAAGCAGAAGCAAACAAGCAAAGGCAGGCACCAGAACAGCACATAGGTTCATAGGTTCATAGGTTCATACTAGGCTATCTGCCCAGGGGCATTTATAAGCCTAGCCCAGAGTTTTGTGGCTTTCGCCACCCCTTTAGTTTGGAGGATACTATGCCCATTACTTTGCTGTGCCTCTGTCAAGCAGTGACACTGAGATAATCCCTGGAGTATATCTGTGATCTCCCATCCATTGGTCAAGATTTCTCTTGAACAAAGCCAGCGAGGTGCTCTGCCTCACATGTACCGGGATTTTGTTCCACAGCATAGGGGGTCTTTGGGTGATGAATCTGTCCCTCCAGCACGTCCTATTAATAACCGTGTCAAGGTTTAAGTCTCCCGCCCTTGTAGTTCTGAGGGATATAGATTTTTTGAAGTGAAGCATGTTGATCAATTCTGGGTTGGACATGGCCTTGTATGTCAGGCACAGGTCACCTCTGAGCAGACGGTAAGTGACTGAATAGAGCTGGAGTTTCTTCAGTCGGGCAGCATAGGACATATTTTTGAGACCCTTTATCCTTTTGGTGAGGAACTTTTGGGGCCTTTCCAGTTGCTGCAGGTGTCGTGTCAGATACATTCCGAATGGGGCATTATACTCAATCATTGGTCTGATGAGTGAAGAGTACAGGGGAACGATGACTTCCCTTGATCTAGATGTGAATCCCTTCATGATCAGGTGGGCAATGTAGAAGGTCTTCCTAACTAGTTTGGCAACGTGAGTGTCAAACGAAAGGTTACTGTCAACCTGGGTCCCCAGATCCCTGATAACCTCTTCTGTGCTTAGTGGGTTGCTGCCTATATGGTAGCTAGGGGTAACCTTGTTTTTCCCGAAGGGTATGACTATGCATTTTTTGGCGTTTAACTTTAGGCCATGGCTCTGGCACCAGTTATCCGTTTCTATAAGACCCTTCTGAAGGATATCTGTGTCAGATGTGTTCTCAACTATGGCGCCCAGTTTGCAGTCATCTGCAAATTTTGTCAGCCATAATCCTCCTGTGTTTGCTTGTACTTCTGAAATGTAGATGCCAAACAGGAGTGGGCCCAGGACTGAGCCCTGTGGGACACCACTTGTGACAGGCTTTGAGTCTGACATGGCGCCAGCAACTCTGACCCTGTGGGTTCTGTCACTTAGCCAGTTTGCAACCCATCTTGTGACGTATGGGTTTACATTTAAGCTGATGAGTTTTTCAATGAGACCTGAGTGGGGTATTGTGTTGAAAGCCTTTGCCAGGTCGAGGTAGGCTGTGTGGACTGCCTTTCCCTCATCAATGGCCTTGGTGACTGTTTTGAAAAAGTCAACCAAGTTTAAAAGGCATGATCTGCCTTTGACAAAGCCAAACTGGGTCGGATCCAGAGTCTGCAAGTCCCCTATGTCTTTATTTATGAGTTCCATTATGATCCTCTCCATAGCTTTGCAGATCAGGCTTGTCAAGCTGATGGGACGGTAATTTCCAGGGTCGGTGGAGGCACCGCCTTTGTGAAGTGGGACCACAGTTGCCGTACGCCACTCCTTACGCACGTATCCTGAGGTGAGGCTAAGATTAAACAGCTGCCCTAACTGCGGGTTTAATTCCTCATTGAGTTTGTGGAGCACACAACCAGGGACACCATCTGGTCCCATGGATGCTGTGTTTTTTGCCTTGGAGAGAGCAGTTCTCACCTGAGCGTTAGAGATGTTTGGGGAGTTACAATCCTCTGGTATAGATATCTCACCTTTTGGGGGGGGGGGAGTTTGCACTGAACCTGTCAGCCAGTATGTTGGCAATGTCTGTAGGTTCAGTAATTTTTACATCATTTTGAACTAATTCTGAGCATATCTGGGAGTTTCCTCCCAGGTTTCTAACATAGCTAAAGAAGGCCTTATGATTGTCTTTTGAGTCCTTAGTGACTTTTCTCTCAAAATTTGCCTTGGATGATTTTATGAGAGCTCTTAGTTTTTTACTTATAATGATCAAAGGTATTTTCCTTTTAAGGATTTTGCTCTATCTTGTAGTAGCTTCCTCCTTTTGTTGTAGAGTTTGTTTATGGCTGGGGTCCACCAGACTGGACGCTTGCCTTTGGTACAAAGAGTCTTTGTTTTGTTTGGGATTGCCTGATCCATGCAGTCCTGTAGGTGCTGGTAGAAGGCATTTGTAAGTGATTCAGCGGCTTGAGTAATGGCTTCCGCAGGCTCAGGGGCCTTAAAAGAGACCACACCAGTCTTTAGAAGTAGATAATAAATACAAGTGCTGCCACCAGACCGTAGGACATAAAACTTTAATAAAACAACAAAATAACATCAGATAAGCACTTTTGGGTAACACACAGACCCTTCATCAGATCTAATACCATTAAAAATGACATTTTAAAATACTTAAAAAACAATCAGCTGCTAGAGTTCAAGGCAAGGTCCACTTGTTAGCAATTTAGACCTTCCTCCTTAATCTCCACCCTTTTAGAGCTGGCTTCAATGGAATATTCGCATTCAAGCCTGGAAAAACACAGGCTTGCAACTTAGCAATTCATTTCATCTCATTCTTTTCAGTATTCAAAGTAATGTCACCTCCTCTAATCATAATCCTTTTCACCTCCAGAGCCATAAATGTAAAATAATGGCCTTCCACTTCATTAACATGATTAAAAAGTAGATTTTTGATATCCTTAAGCCTGATATCACTTGCATGCTTCGTGATGCATGCCTTAAAGCATCTACCAGTTTTACCAATATAGAAGCATGTATATATAGGTTCATAGGTTCATGGGTAGGTACTAGGCTATTGGCCCAAGGGCGTACGTAAGCCTAGCCAGCAAGGTTCCCTGGCTTATGCCACCCAAGAAAGTTATTTTCCTGTGCCACTGTCGAGCAGAGACACAGACGTGATCCCCAGGGTGTATTTCCTATTTCCCATACACTCATCAAGATTTTTCTTGGAGAGTGCTAAAAAAGAACTTTGCTTGACATAGATGGGTAGCTTGTTCCAGAGTATAGGAAGTCTCTGGGACAGGAATCTATCCCTCCAGCATGTCCTGTTTAATGTGGTGACAAGGTTTAGGTCCCGAGAGCATGTAGCTCGGAGGGATTGTGATTTCTTTAGGTGTAGCATGTCCAACAGCTCTGGGTTTGACATAGCTTTATATGTTAGGCAGAGTTTACCTTGGAGTAGGCAATATGCTACGGAGTAAAGCTGGAATTTTTTGAGACGGTCAGTGTAGGGCATCTGTTTGAGGCCAGTAATCCTCTTTGTGAGGTACTTCTGTGGCCTTTCCAGTTGCTGCAGATGTCTTGTGAGGTACATTCCAAAAGGGGCATTGTACTATATAATGGGTCTAATGTGTGTCGAGTAGAGGGGAACAATTACCTCTTTTTTCCTGGATGAGAACCCTTTTATGATGAGGTGTGTCACGTAGAAGGACTTCCTAACTACTGTGGCGATGTGACTATCAAAGGACAGACTACTGTCCACCTGGGTCCTAAGGTCTCTTATCACACATTCAGTGTTAAGTAGACTGCTGCCTATGTGGTAGTTCATGGGTACAGAGTTTTTACCAAAGGGGATGACAATGCACTTTTGGCATTGAACTTAAGGCCATGGCTCTGACACCAGGCATCTGTCTCAGTCAGGTCCTACTGTAGGATGTCCACATCATTTGGGGACTCAACTATGGCTTGTAGTTTGCAGTCTTCTGTGAACTTCATTAGCCAGAGACCTTCTGTGTTAGCTTGTACTTCAGAAAAGTACATACCAGGTCCCAGGACTGAACCCTGTGGTACTCCACTTGTCACTGGTTTGATGTCATATTTGGAGTCTGCAATTTTTACAGTGTGGGTTCTGTCAGTGAGCCAGTTGGCAACCCATCTTGTGACAGGGATTTATACCTAGTTTAGTGAGCTGGTTTCAATGGAATATTCGCATTCAAGCCTGGAAAAACACAGGCTTGCAACTTAGCAATTCATTTCATCTCATTATTTTCAGTATTCAAAGTAATGTCACCTCCTCTAATCATAATCCTTTTCACCTCCAGAGAAATAAATGTAAAATAATGGCCTTCTACTTCATTAACATGATTAAAAAGTAGATTTTTGATATCCTTAAGCCTGATATCACTTGCATGCTTCGTGATGCATGCCTTAAAGCATCTACCAGTTTTACCAATATAGAAGCATGTATATATAGGTTCATAGGTTCATGGGTAGATACTAGGCTATTGGCCCAAGGGTGTACGTAAGCCTAGCCAGCAAGGTTCCCTGGCTTATGCCACCCAAGAAAGTTATTTTCTTGTGCCACTGTCGAGCAGAGACACAGACGTGATCCCCACGGTGTATTTCCTTTTTCCCATACACTCATCAAAATTTTTCTTGAAGAGTGCTAAAAAAGAACTTTGCTTGACATAGATGGGTAGCTTGTTCCAGAGTATAGGAAGTCTCTGGGACAGGAATCTATCCCTCCAGCATGTCCTGTTTAATGTGGTGACAAGGTTTAGGTCCCTAGAGCATGTAGCTCGGAGGGATTGTGATTTCTTTAGGTGTAGCATGTCCAACAGCTCTGGGTTTGACATAGCTTTATATGTTAGGCAGAGTTTACCTTGGAGTAGGCAATATGCTATGGAGTAAAGCTGGAATTTTTTGAGACGGTCAGTGTAGGGCATCTGTTTGAGGCCAGTAATCCTCTTTGTGAGGTACTTCTGTGACCTTTCCAGTTGCTGCAGATGTCTTGTGAGGTACATTCCAAAAGGGGCATTGTACTATATAATGGGTCTAATGTGTGTCGAGTAGAGGGGAACAATTACCTCTTTTTTCCTGGATGAGAACCCTTTTATGATGAGGTGTGTCACGTAGAAGGACTTCCTGACTACTGTGGCGATGTGACTATCAAAGGACAGACTACTGTCCACCTGGGTCCTAAGGTCTCTTATCACACATTCAGTGTTAAGTAGACTGCTGCCTATGTGGTAGTTCATGGGTACAGAGTTTTTACCAAAGGGGATGACAATGCACTTTTTGGCATTGAACTTAAGGCCATGGCTCTGACACCAGGCATCTGTCTCAGTCAGGTCCTACTGTAGGATGTCCACATCATTTGGGGACTCAACTATGGCTTGTAGTTTGCAGTCTTCTGTGAACTTCATTAGCCAGAGACCTTCTGTGTTAGCTTGTACTTCAGAAAAGTACATACCAGGTCCCAGGACTGAACCCTGTGGTACTCCACTTGTCACTGGTTTGATGTCATATTTGGAGTCTGCAATTTTTACAGTGTGGGTTCTGTCAGTGAGCCAGTTGGCAACCCATCTTGTGACAGGGATTTATACCTAGTTTAGTGAGCTGGTTTCAATGGAATATTCGCATTCAAGCCTGGAAAAACACAGGCTTGCAACTTAGCAATTCATTTCATCTCATTCTTTTCAGTATTCAAAGTAATGTCACCTCCTCTAATCATAATCCTTTTCACCTCCAGAGCCATAAATGTAAAATAATGGCCTTCTACTTCATTAACATGATTAAAAAGTAGATTTTTGATATCCTTAAGCCTGATATCACTTGCATGCTTCGTGATGCATGCCTTAAAGCATCTACCAGTTTTACCAATATAGAAGCATGTATATATAGGTTCATAGGTTCATGGGTAGATACTAGGCTATTGGCCCAAGGGCGTACGTAAGCCTAGCCAGCAAGGTTCCCTGGCTTATGCCACCCAAGAAAGTTATTTTCCTGTGCCACTGTCGAGCAGAGACACAGACGTGATCCCCAGGGTGTATTTCCTATTTCCCATACACTCATCAAGATTTTTCTTGAAGAGTGCTAAAAAAGAACTTTGCTTGACATAGATGGGTAGCTTGTTCCAGAGTATAGGAAGTCTCTGGGACAGGAATCTATCCCTCCAGCATGTCCTGTTTAATGTGGTGACAAGGTTTAGGTCCCGAGAGCATGTAGCTCGGAGGGATTGTGATTTCTTTAGGTGTAGCATGTCCAACAGCTCTGGGTTTGACATAGCTTTATATGTTAGGCAGAGTTTACCTTGGAGTAGGCAATATGCTACGGAGTAAAGCTGGAATTTTTTGAGACGGTCAGTGTAGGGCATCTGTTTGAGGCCAGTAATCCTCTTTGTGAGGTACTTCTGTGGCCTTTCCAGTTGCTGCAGATGTCTTGTGAGGTACATTCCAAAAGGGGCATTGTACTATATAATGGGTCTAATGTGTGTCGAGTAGAGGGGAACAATGACCTCTTTTTTCCTGGATGAGAACCCTTTTATGATGAGGTGTGTCACGTAGAAGGACTTCCTGACTACTGTGGCGATGTGACTATCAAAGGACAGACTACTGTCCACCTGGGTCCTAAGGTCTCTTATCACACATTCAGTGTTAAGTAGACTGCTGCCTATGTGGTAGTTCATGGGTACAGAGTTTTTACCAAAGGGGATGACAATGCACTTTTTGGCATTGAACTTAAGGCCATGGCTCTGACACCAGGCATCTGTCTCAGTCAGGTCCTACTGTAGGATGTCCACATCATTTGGGGACTCAACTATGGCTTATAGTTTGCAGTCTTCTGTGAACTTCATTAGCCAGAGACCTTCTGTGTTAGCTTGTACTTCAGAGAAGTACATACCAGGTCCCAGGACTGAACCCTGTGGTACTCCACTTGTCACTGGTTTGATGTCATATTTGGAGTCTGCAATTTTTACAGTGTGGGTTCTGTCAGTGAGCCAGTTGGCAA